>NW_009910663.1:28709-33833 GCF_000696875.1 Nestor notabilis
GACTACTTAATGTTTGAAAACAGAGAAGGCAGACAAAAAGGAACTCACCTCTCCAACAGCATTGCAACTTTTTCTAAAATGCCAGGGCATCTTTTTATTCACTCTATCCAGGACTTAAAATAAGCAGTACTGAAGGCATCATTCCTACACATGATGACACGGTGAGAAAATTACTGGGAAATGGGTACCAGAACAAATGGAACTACTGCTGTGATTTCACAGTTTTGTACCAAAGAGATTCAAGCCTAAGCCACAGAATATCCCTGAAGCCTGAAACAGGTCTGCCTTGCTTTCAAAGACAACAGAGGAAAGAAACTTCCATCTCTATTTTGGAGAAAGATGAGAAAGCTGCTTGGCTGGATGTCTTTTTTGATGAAGTCCAGAAATTCAGAGCAGAGTGACAGTTCACAGGAGCACTGTTCAGATATATGCAAGTAATTTTCATCCAGATCTAAGATGATTCTCCTAAAATGGTTAATATCATACAATCATAGAATAGTTTAGGTTGGAAAAGACCTTAAAGATCGTCAAGTCCAACTGTTAACCAACATAAGCCTCTATAATCTTCAAGCTTTTTGAGTTTTGGTTGTGTTTTTTTTAACTATTAATTGAGCATTTATGGAAGATCTGCCCTTCCTCCAGGCAAAAAGGCTTTATTCCACTCCCCTCCACTTCTCAAAACAGTTGGATCACAGGAGGGGAGTCTGGCATCCCATAGGTTGTTTCCAACCTAGCAACTTTGTGAGTATTAAGAACAAGCCTGTAATAGTGACAGTGACTAAAAATACATGAAAAAAAGGCAAGGAATACAATACTAACTATAAACACACAAAGGATTTCAGTCAGTATGTAATGGAATGAGATTCTACTGAGGCTGCTTCTGCCAGCCAAGCCAGGCTGACGACTCAGTTATGCTGCATGCACTATATGAAGGCATACTCTGAAATGGAACAGGGTATCAGCTATGTTCCGCAATCCCTTATGTTCTCAGGCAAAGGAGGTCTACAAGCTCATTCACTCCCAGATGATCACTGCTGGATAGGAAAGTCTTGTTTTCACGGAGTGTATGTGTCTTATAACAGATCCATGCCGACAACAACTCATAGTGCTGCTTTGAATTCTAGTTTGAATCCTTGCAAACAGGAATTTCCTCAGACAATTTTCTTCCCAAACAGGAATTTTTAGGTCACAAGCTCTCAGGTGAAAGGCAAAAAATCCAAATCTTTCCTTTCACTTTCCTTCTGTATTAGCAAGCCACTCTCTTATCCCTCCATGTTCCACCAACCCCTGCCTAAGTGCTGTGATGTGACCTGTTGGAAGACGCGGGTTTGCCTGTCTGAGTGAGTTCCAAGATTCATTACTCCTGACCTGCAGGAGCTGATGGTTCGGTATTGAATATCTTACCCGGATCTGCAAGTCACTGAGGTCAAGGCATCTGCACATTTCCAGGAAGAGCTTCACACCCTCCTCATCTAGGATTATGTAGACTGGGATCCAGCGCTTATATGCTGCATCAACAATATCACGGAAGATGTCCCGGTCTGTAAATACATCCATGACCACTGCAATAATCTGGAAACAAGAAGACAGTAGACAGACAACTGAAAAAAACCCTTAGGAACTGAAAGGGAGGCCCATCACACTCATACAAAATAAAGGAGAGCACAGATACCAGAATACGGAGGACAAGGCTATAGGAGAAACAAAAGTACATGGATGTACATGCCCAAGCACTGCTGATAATCTTGTAATTTTCTGGTTTGGCTCCTGCTGCACTTTGGAAGGAGCTTAATAAATGTCTTTGAGAGTTTTCCTTCTTTTAAGAAAAGATGGCTTATTTCAGCAGCCTGGGGAATGCCCAATACCTAATTTCTCCTCTGTATTGTGAAACTTTTGTTGTCTCTGTCAGGATCCACTTAAAGCAAAGAACACCACTGAAAACAGATTGAAAAAGAAGAGTGAAAAACACAGCTCTGACACTTACTCAGAAGGTGACTAATGGAAGAATGAACATGCTGAGGAACCAAGGCCCGAATCCTCAGCCATGATGCATGGTGCAGACAACAAGAATTTTATTTTCCTTTTTTCCCAACTCCCTGTAGGAAGTCTGTTCTCAGGACTGGCTTCCTGAGGAATGTCTCACGGAGCTCAAACATAAACACCTCATATTTGTCAGGAAGGGACTGGGATGCGTATTCAAGATTTGGAGACAAAATGACCGTTCCTTCTCTTCACATGTACATTTTTTTCTGGTATAAAACTAATCCCTCTTTCCAGGCATAGATTTTACATAAAAACAAAAGGCTGCACTGATGTGACAGACAAGCCTGAACATCCATAGGATGAGTAACAACAAAACCAAGAAGGTTCTGGGCAACTTTAATGCTAATCTTATATGATTTGTTGTTCTTCTCCCTTTCTCATGCTGACAGTATGCTGGGAATAGAGTTGCCTTAACTTCCCAGGTGTTGGGGTCACAGTGACGAGCCCAGGCTGTGCTCAGGAGGTCACATCCAGGTGAATGGAGCTGAAGACTGGATTGAACAGTAGGATTTTCTTCACTTGAAGCTTGAAAGAACCCCCTGTGGAAGGGGAATAATTCTCACCAGAGACTTCTTTCCTGCCAAAAATGCCCTTGAACAAATTGCTCTTGGGGAAGTGATGCCATAGTAAATGTCCCCTACTGTGTTTGCTGAGTCTCTGCTTGTATGGCCAACAACAACCAACACATCTGCTCTGCCAGGCTCCTTCTGTCAACAGTGCTTACACAAGCTTTTCTTTGTAAGAAAAAGGAAAAAAGAGCTGACATTGTGTTTATGCTTGTTATTAACATGTAGGTTCCTGATACAGATGAACTATGGTGGAGTTACACTATACTAATAGTAAGCCCCCATATAACTTCTGCTAGGCAGAACTGGATTTTGTCTCCTGCCTTGGTTCTCACTTCCCAGCACAGAGCAGCAAGATGCAGGGAATTAAATTACAAAAAAAAATATTAAAATACAGTGAACTTTTGCCACTTTATTCCTGAATAACTTCATATACAGGCAGATTATATTTAAAGGCATGAACAGTTCATGCACTAATTCAGGCCTGTTATGCTCCCGCTCCCCTCCACACACTGTGGTATTGATGTACTTATTTAGGAGCAAGAATATTCATTTGAAACAAGAACATCCACATGGAGAATTGATCAAGAATTGACAGCAGAAGTGTTGTTTTCTTTCCATCCCTTCCATTTGCAATGAGTTCAATGATTGCAGAAATTACACCATGTCCTGGACAAACCATTAATTGTTGGTACTGGCCTTGCAATATGAAGAGATGGTCCTCTCCAGGCTTTGGGTCCCTTGACCAGTTCAGGTTTCTTTTTAAAACTGTGAATTAAACCCATGCAAACTGCAGTCCTGTTAAAAAAGCAGATAAGCTGCCTTGCAGGTGGCACTTCCAAGCCAGCAAAATGTGCAGTGGACAACCCCTGTTCTTGTGTTAGTCTTCTCATACCCTTGCCACAAGATTACCCAAGAGTGTTCCCAACTACAGCAAGTCAGAGCATGAGTGTCTGCCCCTGCAAGAGGTTTTCCCCATTCCTTTATCTATCCCATGGATAATAAACTTATCTATTAGGCCCATAGGTGTGCCTAGCTCTTCATAGATATGTGAAGATTGGCAAGCATTAACTTGCCAATCTCACTGCAGCAAGGCAGCTTCATTAACATATGTTTGTAAAACACTGATGATAAGCCACCCACAGACATGTGCCACATTACTAGTATCTGTTTAGACCCCCTTCAAAAAAACAAAACCCCACTCTCATCTGCAGAAGCTGCTACCTGGAGACTTTTTATTTGCCAGGGCCAGCTCAGCTGAACACAATAGGCACAGTTACCTATGAAAAGGACCATTAAACACTCAAATGGTTGTTAAACATGAAATCGCCTTTGGGCTGGGAGGGGCACAGTTTGTCCAGTCAGTGAAAAACATGAAAATCTACAAAGGAATTAACTACTTCTAGGTGCCCTGCACAGCTATGAAAAAGAGCAGTTTCCCAGTCCTTTCCCATTGCTACAGACTGTAGAGACATTTGGAGCAGCACAAAGATGATGCGATGTTGCACTAAATAGGCGCATAAGGATTTTACAGCTTCTGGCTTGTGTGTACGACTAATCACATCAGTCACTGAACAGAATTATGGGGTGTGCACGTACTTCTGTGAGCAGGGAGCCAAGAAGATCACCCGCTGGATTAATGCCTCTCTGGAAGTGTTCAGTGTTTCCCAGCAGATTTGGTTTTAACAAGTCTGCAAAAGTTGTGTGTATAGTATGTGCTGGCAGGGACGAAGAAGGGAAGGATGAAGCAGGTGGAGGAGGAAATAACTGCTGCCTTAGCAGAAAAAAAAAACCCCAGACAGCACCATAACTAAAAGCAAAAAAGAATGAAGTCTCCTGGGCTGTTAGCCCCCTTCCCCAGGGAGGATGTCAGCTCTGAAGGGGATCTGTTCTTGGGTGGTCTTCCCTGGAAATTTCACCTACACATACGAAAACCTCCTCATTGCCCCCTCCTATTCAGCACAAGCTCTTGTAACATCATGGCTAGTTTGTTTTCTTGCCAGAGGTGTCCTGTCACCACTAACAGTCCCTTCCAGTCAAAGATCAATAGGAGGAACAGCCACATATTGTCTGTGCTCTGGCTGCTCCCAGTCCAGGCTGGATGGTGTTGAGCCCACAAAAAATAAACCCCAGAAAACACCACTCCATAATCAAACTCGCTGCCCTGTGTTTAACTAGGGTTACCTGCCCATACAGGTTGGACTTAATGAACTTAAAGGTCTTTTCCAACATAGCTGATTCTATGATTCTACAAGACGGGTGGTCACAACAGCATCACGACCTGCCTTTCCCTGAGTCAGAGGATCAGACTGGAACAGAACAAAGCAAACCACCAGCCGGTTTGGGGGTTGGGGGATATGTGGGGGTTTAACCCCATCCCAGGCATCAGCTTTGGCAAAACATGGCAACAAACCACAGGGAGGGCTCTGCCTGGGGGACACCACCCAACTGCAGAGAGTACAGAAGGGGCCAAAGAGGAAAGCCTGGCCATGGTGGGCGAGCTATCGCCTCCCTT
>NW_009910663.1:33882-34140 GCF_000696875.1 Nestor notabilis
GAGGCGGAAGGGGGGGCGGGTATCCCCTGTGGAGGGCAGCAGCCTCGTGCGGTGGCCGGGCCCTACCTTCTGCGCCTGCTGGATCATCTCCCGCACCACCTCCTTCAGGTGCGGTGCCCCCTCCTCCTTGCGGGGGTGCGTGAAGAGGGCCACCCGGCTGATGCCCCGGTAGAAGGTTTTGTCGGTCCAGCCCAAGTCCAACGGGGGCACCTCCGTGTCCGAGCACTCGGGCCAGTAGGCCAGCGAGAGAGTCTCCCC
>NW_009910664.1:0-15000 GCF_000696875.1 Nestor notabilis
GGTCAGAGCCGCGGCTGCGTGCGGAGGCCGCAGGAGGGTGTCTGGGACGTTCGCAAAACCAGGCAATGAAGCTGGTCGGAAGCGCTCACACCCAGTCAAGCAAAAAACCCGCAAGAGGAGAAATCAGAAATAGGCGAATGTCTGAAACACAGCCTGATTTTTACAGGTCAGGAGTGCAAATTGTCACGACAAAGCCGTGTAAGGTGGTGCAGGGTGTTCTTTCTGAAAAGGTTGGGTAGCCTGGCGAACTCTGAGAACCGCTGCGGCAGCACAGATGTAGTGCCCCGGGGCTCCCCAAGCATCACTTGCTTCGTGACACGCCTGAGCAGCACTAAGGATTAACCTTAGAGAGGATTTCTACCTTGTTCGCTCACCAGGTGCCTGCAAGCCACCTTCACACAGGCTGTGGAGCTCAGAGCTAGAAGGCGGAAGCTTCGGGTAATAGCTAATGAGTAGAAGGCAGCAATGCTGTAAGGCCCGTTTAGGTGTACTGCATCCACTGCTGGTGCTGCATACAGTCACTTCTAACTGCACCCATTAAAGCCTTGCAAATAGCTTTTGTCGCTTATGGCTGGACTGGACTTTTTTTATGTAAGCTGCATGCAGACAGAACTATTTAAATTCCAGTCATACGCCTTTCAGAAAGCAATATTAAGGGCCCTGTCTTGATTCTGTAGTAATATCTATTTCTATAGAATTCAGAGTTGGATCAGCGGGTGGGAAAGAGATGCAATGTGATGCCTCATAAACCTGGCTTGGCTTAGGGAAGTTTTATAATGTTGCACAATGGAAATAACTCCACAGCAGGGTTGGGGTCTGGAGTAACAACGTGCCCATCTGTGAACTCAGGAAAGTCAGTGAAATCCCCACTGGGTGTTAAGTGCATCAATGCACAAGAAGTCCAGAACATATTTAAGCATTATTAAAAAAACCCAAACCAACAAACACCCAAAAAGCCCACAACAACACTATGAAAACTTGCTAGGTGTTACCATATTGCTCTCTTAAACCCTTGTTGTGTTCTGCTACTGTGCATCACTGCTAAGGGAGAACAAACAGAAAAGATTTCAGCAAGTCCCAATGGGAGTGGACCTATCACCCCTAGGACAAGAGCTGCCCCAGATTCCCAATACAGGACAAAGAGACCCTCATTGGACAAGAATAATTGTACTGGGTTTAGTATTTAATACCCTTACATCCTTAAGAGAGTCATCAAGAACTAATGGGCACTTCTGCTGATTAAATTAACCCGGGAAAAGCAGACAATTATTGTGCACTGGAGACAGCAGTACAGAATGTAGCTGATTGTTTTGGAGCTGGTAGTCACAAAGACAGGATTGTACAAAGCCTGCATGAGAGCTGGCAGCACAGCTGAGGCGGTTGGCACTTACCTTCTCACTTCAACTGGGGCCGACTGCTGGAGTGAAAGATGTTCCCTCTAACATGCAAAGAAACACCTCAGCTGTGGTACTTGAGAACAAACCTGAAAGTGGCAGCACGTATAAATGGGAGGAGTAAAGTACTTTATGCATTCTTCAACTATCAAAAAAACCCAAGCCCCACAATAATAGATAATTAGACACAAATTCTTACCTCTCTTACCATTGTCTTAAATGACTTAATGTAAGGATTTGAAAGCTTGGCTTTTTCTCTCCTTGCTCTCTCTTTATTCTAGGCTCATCATTTACAGCAATAAAACAGGATTGACTGGTTTTCATTTGGTTCTGGAAGACATGTCAAAACTCTGTAGCAGAATACTAGATCTTGATCAAGCAGTTATTTAGTCCAGAAATGAATGGTGAGGTCAGGTGTGTCTGAATTCAGGACAGGAGAATGGACCCAGTTCTCAAAGTGGAGCTAATTGTGCTTTAAAATTTTCATGTGCTGCCACTTTGTTACTATGTTCACATCACTTTAGAGAATGTACAGATCGTCTCTGAAAACCCCTCTGATTACTATAGAAATAAGAATCAACAAATAAACCAATAAATCATTTACATTCCTGCCAGTATTCTTCTATCTCTCTATACTTCTCTATTTTATCTTCACACTCCCAAACACTTTTTCAGAGCTAAACCAACATCTAGTCAGGAATATTCCTTTAAACACATATTCTTATTTCGCCTCAATATTTTATGGAGTATCTCATCTTTTTATAAGAGGGTGATTCTTCGCATGTGAAGTCTAAAAATGCTTGTCTAACTTAAGCTACCGGAATCTATTACTGCAGTAATCACTCCCTCACTAAATGTACATCAGTGCCTGAGCTGGGAAACCCTCCACTTCTTCAGTGCATTAGTATTGACAAAGCTAGTCCTTCAAATACGTTTTTAATAACCTTTTTATATGGTGCAATATCACTGAAAGTTCACTGCATTTATTTTTGTCAGTTCAGAATGCTGGGATTTCATATGAAAGGATTGAAAAGATTTTTCTGTTAGTGCTCTTCATTTTAAGGGCCCAAAAACATTAATGCTGTGAACATTAATATTCTGGCCTGATAAGTAATCTGGTTCTGTGCATATTGCAGCTGGGCTAATGGGAGAAATCAGAAAAGTAGCTTTGTGGATTGGGAGCATGGCCAAATTGCAGACATCTCCTACGGTTGATGACTTCTCTCTCTTTTTCTATTTTTTTAATGTCACCATGCCAGAACAGTGGCATAGGCTGCTTTTCATGTTACCTGAGACATCAAAAGGCGGTACTGAGGACCTGCCTCTTTACTGTTTTCCACTGACACTCATGCCTAATGAATACAACACACTGCAGAAACAGCATCCCTGTGCGCAAGTGGCACGCTAGCCTTTATTGTGTCAGAGGTTCCAGATTACAGCTTTCAAGTTCTTAGAAGCTTTGAGCCTAAGTCTATTGACATCTAGCTACCTGGTGACATGCCTATGCCTAAGGACCATTGACTGGTCCTGCTCCTGAGCTCACCAGCTGATGGCATCCATTAGGACCCACAACAGGATGCTGAGGGTGGGGACAGCAGTGCCTGGCAGCGTATTCCTCCATTTACATTGCACCCAGCTGCCTCTTTTCCCGTGGCATGTTAGGGGAGATGCTGCTGCCCGAACATTCACACACCATTTAAGGAGTTGCACACACACCACCTGAGACTTTCATTGCTGGGATGGGAGTCCCTCTGCAGCAGGTACCTCCAGTGAACTGACAGGTGCCCCTTTTGACTGCTGGCTCACACACACGCTCACTCTTGGGCACTCCGCTCCTTCGGGCTCGACCCCGGATTTCCCACAGTAGAGTCTCAGGCGTTCAGTTCCATGGAAAAATAATTAATAATTGAGTGGCACAGCAAAAGGGACAGCTCGAGCTGGGTGCCCCGGGAGAGGGACCCCGAGCAAAGAAATCCCTGGGCAATTACACCATTAGTATTTATGCGCCCCTCATTTTAGCCCAATGGGGATTTTTTGATGTGGGGTCTTCTAACACCTTGCTAGATTTTTTTCTAGCAAATAGCATACTAGACTACACAATACTGTAACTCTAAGTGACTCAAACTATTTAAAACTTACTTATTTAAGCTAAATAATATTTCTCAACAAGCAAAACCTCCAGTACTGGGCAAGTGAGGTGCCAGAGCAGAAAGTTCCTGCTGGAGCCACAATGCAAATGTCTGACCAGTAAGTTTCCTGGCAATGAGGAGGAGACAAAGTCCAAAGGGAGAAGTTTGCAGGGTCAGCACATGAGGCTCAAAGATCTGCCCCCGCCAGTTGCCTAAATTCCCACTAAAGTAAGAGAAGAACCAATTCTTAAGTGGTAAGTTGCGTGGTCACATCTCTGAAGCTGCGTGCATGTCAGGAGCCATCAGTGGGGCTGGCACTGACTAGGAATCTTCCTGAGGAGATTAGCCAAGGAATAAATACATTTGTTCTGCACATTTGCATTGCTGCTTACCGATTGGTCTCTGGGTTGGGGTGAGGTCCTTGGAAGAGGACAGGCCTCTTCTGTGAATCAACAGAGGATTTTGACATCCTCCTTGTCTTTCAAGAACATGAAATTTATTTGCCAGCCATCATAATTAATCTATTTATTCAAGCACCAGGGTAAAATTTAGTTCTCTCACATTACACAGCTATAAAGACCACCTGTGTTTTCACTGTGCCAGTCTGTTTCCTGAGTGAAGAAGTAATTCCCCAAGAGTGGACCAAGTGGACTTTGCTTCCTGCAAAGTGACTGCCAAACTCGCTTTCTTTCCCATCACAATAAAAAAAGTCCATTTGCATTTCCCTCCTTTTAATACGTCCTCTGTTCACTTCCATGACTGGTTTGTCTTTTCATTAGGAGGGTAGAGCAGGAGGAAGGTTCACTGGGCAGCTCTGTTTTGTATATAAAATATCACTGTAGCAAATGAAAATATCAAAGCAATTTTTGTTTGTTGGGTTTTTTTTCTTAACAGGCAAGCTGATAGGAAATGAGTTCCCCATGGGACAGAGCTGGAGAGGGGAGTGGACTTTCCACACCATTTCATAGCTATCCAGGCTAAGAGCAGGCATCAAGCTACAGCAAGGGTCAATAGGTGATTTTCTCTGATAAAAAGTGCTTGCTGCTTATGCCATTAAACCACGTCAAGGCAATGCAGTGAATGTTACCCTAACTTGCCAAACTGCATTAATCATAGTGCTTTCTCTCCAGGACTTTAAGGTGATGCCTTTTGGAATTATAGCTGCATAAGGCTGCTGGTAAGTCTGACTGAGTATTAGCATCTTTGCAGAGGCTTGAGTCCTTCAGTCTTCTCGAAGCAGAAAAAAAATCTCCCTGTGAACAAGCACTCTTAATATTCATGTGAAATACCACATTAGACATTCAAAAGGGACAAGAATGGGTTATCAAATGAAATACAGCAGCTCGCCAGCAGCAGAGCGGGACTGGTTTTACCTAAAAGGGAAAGAAACAATCAAAAGCTTGAATAAAATTCCAAACAATCGTGGTTGTAAAATGAATGCAGGGACCTGTCTCATCTTAATTTTTATTTTTCACAGTGTAAAGGAGTAGAAGCAACTTACTCTGCCATTCCTATGGAAACACCACTGGGCATTACTGGAAGACCAGGAAAGTACAACAATCTCTTTGAGACCCTTGAGGGCTCTCAAAGGCCCACTTCAGTTTATATGGAATATCAATGTAGCCAGTATATTTCATTGCAAGACATATCATATCTCCAGATTCCTCAGTTACTTTCACTATCTGGGGCAGGGAGGGTAGAGATTATCACATTTTCTACTCCTTCGTTTGATTTCAGCTGAATCCTCTGGAAAACAGTACATCACTCTACCCAGATTTTATGTTGACATCCTCCTGTGAACAATGACAGGTGTGAAGGGCTATCTATACTGCTTTTAGATGGCTAATTTAGAGTCTTAGGGCTATTTTAGTTGCAACTATATAATGTCCCAGTAACAGGCCCTGTACCAGTAAGACCATATTCTCCTGCTAAAACATCTCAATTTTGGTTGGGAAGATATTTCAAGTGTTCACTTGGGCCATCTGTTGAAACTTCAAGCAATCTCTTGCTCCTTCTTGCTTACTGTCAATAGCAATATCTACTGTAAATTAAAACTCCAACAACTCAATTCAAACAGGCTGCAAGAGTGATGACTTCATCATCACCGCGTTGAGCTGCACCTCAATCTAACAGTTGGTATTTCTGCACTCTGTGACCAGGAACCCCACTCCTATATTCATAAGCTACTGAGAGGTTGAGAGGTCAGGGCTAAGCAGTACCATCACAGCCACAACCACATCACAACCACAACCTCAGTGGTTAACCTCAGAGTTAACCCCGATGTGAAATTTGCAGAAGAAAACAGGTAGCATTTTTCTGTCTGTTCTTAGAAATGAGACACATGGTCCCAGTGCTTTCTTAATTACACTGAAGGGTTTGTGAACTTCAGTAGCTTTCCAGCTGGAATTTTGTCTAAAAGAAATCTCAGTTTCAAATATCTGGTTATGATAGTGAAAAAGAAAGGCTCTAAACCAGAAATTAATTGATTGATATGGAAAGATCTGTCTTTTTAATTAAAAAATAAGAAGGAGTTTGCAAATAACTAATCCAGATTCTAAAGTAGATACATTTAATTTTCCAAATATGGGTGGGGAGGTGCTTTTAAAATTGGCACCTGCACACGCCAATATTATCAATTTAATTTTCTTACTGTTAATGTACTTTTAAAAACTGAGTTCTCATTATACCGATTGTCTGGTTTATATCACAGTGATACTACTGAGCCTTGAAATGTAACTCTTTGGGCACTCTCTCAATATGCTGGTGCTTTTCACATATTACATTATTATTATTTATTTACACAAATGACAGGAATATGCATTTATATCACAATGATTCCATTCTTGTGGACAAAATGTCATCATCACACCTCCTGGCAGTATCTTCAGTGTGCTATTAAGGACTATGCTGTCAAAAAGCCAAGTTTCTTGTTTTGAAAAAATGCCCAAAGAATTCATTTAAAATTACAGAATGAAGTGGCTTGGAGGAGCTATTAAGCATTGTACAGTAAATAAAATCAGTCTGTTTTTAATATGGCTGAAAGTCATATTTTAGAAAACATTTATTATAAGAAACTATTTAGACAATGAAAGTAAAGAAAATCTAATTTAATTTTCATCATTTATGCAGTTTGTTTGCTGCTTCATTTAATTCTGCTTGGACAATGAAAACAGACCACTTTTTTCCCTCGGCAATGTAATTTTTCTGGTTGTCATTCACTTGCCAAGGCTGCAGCAATTGGGTTTCAGACACCTCAGGGAGAAAAGGTTAAATCCTGTTTTCAGTGGAGGGGTGAGCAGGGGAATTTTTGAAAACATATATATGTAATTTAGTCAGATCAGAGCCTGCCTGTGGCTGCATTGGTGGCAGCCAGACAACCAGCACATACCAGACTGTGCTGTGAAGGTTTGGGTCACATGTTTCAACCCTCAAGAGTCAGTGCAAGACCCACCAGAAGGTGCAGCCATAAGCCATTCCCTTCCCAAGCTCACAGCCAGGAGCCAGCACTTGGGTTTGGTTTGATTCCGGGAGCACCTGGGTTTTGCTCAGGTTCCTGGACACAGGGAGCTGACGCAGGCAGTTGAACTGCCACTTGGGGTCCCAACAAGGCAAGCTCAATTGTATCATCTCAGTGACTGGTTCTACCTTGTTTAACATGACAAACAGAGCTTGGCGTAAGTGAAGTTGCATCTGAAGAACAGGAAAGTGATCCACAGCTGGAAGGAGAGGTTTTTCAAAGGTGTTTTAAGACCTAACTCCAACCAGTGGGATGCAGACCACTGTCAGTTAGAAGTCTACTTACTTGTGACAATCTGGGCATTAGTTCTTGGAGGACAGTTAAGCCCATGCCTTTCATTTTTACAGTTTCTGTTAACTGGAGTAAAGTCCAGATCCAAAGGTCCCTGTCTTTCAGTGAAACACAGCTACAGACTTTATCACACTGATGGGCTGAAGCTAGATCCAACATGCCCAAGTTTCAGGATGGTCTGGATTTGAATTGTCTGGTTTCAGTACTTTTTTTTTTTTTTTTTTTTTGCTTTAAATCCCTGGTATCTTCCAGTGGGATAAAAACCCAACTCAGTAGAATCTGTTTTCAAGTCCTGCAATTGCTGAGTACAGGGACATGAGAGCTTACAGCTAGGATAATCTTTGAGTTTACAATCCTTTCTCTTGGATTTGTTAAGATTGTAACACGGAGATTTTATTATGGTTTAATATTAAACATCCTTATTCAGCCAAGGCTAAGAACCTGATTTCTTGCAGATTCTTATACACTAGGGGGTGCAAACATCCTTTTAATGAGCCTAGAAATAATTGGTCCTACCAGTACCAGCAAGGAAAGCTCCTGGTCCTGTACTAAAGCTTGTATGGAAAATATCTCATTTCCTAAGTCATGTTTGGCTCACAGAAATGAATAAATAAGAGCACTGCTTTCAGTAACAGCTTTTTGATGTTTTCTGGGTTTACGTGTGGAGCAGAGAAGATGCTAACATAGGAGTTACATAAGATGAGAAGTCAGAGCAAGCCTGCTTTGCATGCCATTGCCTGCAGCTTTCTCATGTCCTGTGGTGACTCAGACATTGCTGTAAGCTCCGTGGAGGGGCAGTCTCAACTTTTTACCCCCACATTTTCATATCATTGTGTAACCAGCTAGTCATCTGACTCAGGCACTGGCTGAGGTTCTTATTTCAAAGCACTTATTTTCTGGTCTTGCCTTAAGACCTGGCTCTTGCAAGTCATGGTGTGAACCATGATGGGCTAAGCAAAGCGATGTTGCACCTGCATGGGCTTCATGTGACAAAAGTGTTGATTTTCTCAGCTTGTGCCAACAGAGCATCTAAGTGTTTACTTGACAGGGAATGGTAGTGGCTCTGCTGAACGGGATGGGATTGCTCACATGCATAAGTGTTAATCATATGTTTATGCACCCATAAAAGCAGTAGAGCAGTGCTGGGTACAAGCACAGAATTCCAGCTCCAGCACCAGAAAGCCTTCAGTCCCTTTGCTTATGCTTCGTTACTTACTCGTGTGTCTTTGCGAACTCACAGATAAGGAACAGAGCATCTGAAGAGATATCCTTCTCTCATGATAATGCATTCTCCTTTTAGGTCACAGAAATCATTCTGCAGCTACAAAGAAATGCTTATGAATGCAGGATCCTCTCGTGCAACATTTGTTCTTTTGCATTTATTCATATGCTCCTTCCTTATCTCAGTAAGGCATTATCGGAACCAGAAAGTCCCTTCTCCTAAGTCATGTACACAGTTGACTAAAAACTGAACTCATAAATTAAGGCTGGAAAAAAATCCCATGGTTTAATGCACTTAGGCTTTTACATCTGTCTTGCTTAGATTCCATTTCTCCAAATGCATAGAGGTTTTGCAGATGTCTTTGCATCTTAGACAAAAATGCCATCTTGTGATTTATGGACCCCTACTTAAATATATCAAACTCTCTGCCTGCAACTTTGTACCTTTCACACCACCAGCTTTTACTACTGCAGAGTGTTTCATATTACTTTCTTTTTCCTGTGTTACCTTCTATGCCACCTCATCACTACAGCAAAACAAAACAAGTGGATTAAAGCAGTTTAATGCATTATGTTTAAAAATCTCTTTCTAAGGGAGACCAGACCATTCAGAACACCATCAAGACAGAATCCTGATTGAATCTGGAGCAGCCATAAACTATCTTAAATGAATGTTAATAGATAAGGACAATTATTGTTGACTTCAGAATGCAAACAAGAACTTCAGACACTGATTCCTATCAGCCCATTAGAGCTGGCTGAATTCTGCACACTGTTTTAGCAGTTGCTTAGCAATGGCAAATAAGTTGTTCTGTCTCTTATCACTAGAGGTATAGTTAGAACAATACCTATTATTGAACCGAATAGGTATGAAATTAGTTTATGTTGTTCCTCTCTTTTAGATGGCACTTGGCAGCAAAGTGAGCTGTTTAGGCTGCCAGCAGAAGCCGTATTTTTTTTCCTGGAGCTATCTATGGAGATAAAATGAAACTGGGGCTTTGCTGTGGCTGTTTATCTAAATGCATCATCAAAAAAACTTTGTGTTTGTTTGTGTGTGCAGGAAGAAAGAGGTTCTCCTTCAAATGTCTTCTCTGAGTGAATATCCAGGGATGTGACAGTATTAACTACTACAGCCCATTCAAAAAGCAAACACTGCAATACTGCACTGCGATGCCACCTCCTCCCTCCTTCCCTCACGGGCACCTCTGATAAAATACCTCAGCTCTGATCTGGTTCTGCAAGGTCTTAATTACGTATTTCTAGTTAGGATTTGTACTCACAGCTCCTTTCTCCTACAGAAATACCCCAATAACACGGCTGCAGGCTACTTTGAGGTAGATGCTTAGATGCAAGACAAACTGAGCTTAGACAACGGCTGTACACTCAAGCAAAAATTTCAGATTTTAGGCCAGCTTGTCAGACTTCAAGTCTGGTGCAATAAAGTGTGAATTGGTTTACGTACAGTTGAGTAATTTCAACAGAAAAATTGAAGAATGCTTCTACTTTTTCAATAGACCAGTTTTGTAGCTGGTATTTTAGGGCAATGAAAGGGTTGGGTTTGAATATCTCAGGCTGAGGAAATATTTTGACTTGCATCTTTGTGGATTCTCTAACAGAGAGAACCACTAAGTGACTTCAGAGAAAACATGTCACTGCTTACTCTTTCGCCAGCTACGTTTTATAGAAAATAGACAGCCACTGTTGGACCCACATAGCTGAACCTTATAGCTGATTCTCAGGTCACTTACCAGGTTTAACCAGGACAGACTAACAGAGGAATCCCTGTTTCTGAAACCTGTGTAACACACTGTGTTTGTGATCTTATGTACCCAGCTTCTGAAGCTTCTCGGTACTGAAGCACATCTGTGCACAGGCAGAGGTGGAAATTAGGTACCTTTGAAATGCCATGCACAGCACAGAGCAAGGTAGTTTGGGTTCCTAGTGCTCCACTCGCAATGCTGCAAGGAAACCAGGAAGCAAAGTGACTCTCAAGCTGCTGGATGCAGACACGAGAAACAGGGCTAAATTCAAACAGCAGATGAATATGGGTTTCAAATCATGGAATCACAGAATGGTTGAAGTTTGAAGGGATGTCTTGAGACCACCTAGTCCAACCCCTCTGCTCAAGCAGGGTCACCTGGAGCCAGTTGCCCAGGACTGTGTTCAGTTGGGTTTTACATATCTCCATAGATGGAGATTCAACCTCTCTGGGCAACCTGTGCCACTGTTTGACCATCCTGACAGTAAAAAAGTCTTCTTGTATTCAGTTTGAATTTCATGTGGTTTAACTTTTGCCCATTGTCTCTTGTCCTATCATTGAGCACTACTGGGGGGAGTCTGGCTACCTCATCTTCATTCCTTCTCATCAGGTATTTATAAGCATTGGTAAGTTCCCCTCGAGCCTTCTCCTCTGCAGGCTTGACACTCAGCTGTCCCAGCCTCTCCTCATATGAAAGGTGCTCCAATCCCTTAATCATCTTCACGACCCTTGGCTGGACTCACTCCAGTAAGTCCATGCCTGTCTTGTACAGGCGAGCCCAGAAATGGACACAGTTCTGATGCAGAACTGAACCCATCATGCAAGCAACTCTAGTTCCTCTCTGGATCAGAACCTTTGTCTTCACACTCATTTGCTTTTTCAGTCCTCAGCCCTTTGGTAAAGCTTCCAACAAGTGAGCAAATTGTAGCAGCGTTGTTTTATGGTTTGCACATCTTTCCATCAGAAGTAGTTTCGAAGCTATTAGATTCATTATGCCAACAAGCACCCACAGTGTGAGAACTATTTAGGGTTTCCTGCAATGCACGCCACTCTTCTGTTCCATGAAAGGATCTTCTTTACCAACCTCACTGCCTTCCAGAAGGTGTCAAATGCTCCTTAGTTCATTAATAATCCATGTAACTTTCCAGTATACTTCATGGGAAAAAAAAAATCATTCAATTTTTGCTTGAGCTACTGGGTTCTTATAATGCCTACAGTATTAATCAGTCACTTACACTGATTCAAATTAGCCCCGTTAATATTTTTACTAATAATTTGTTTGCAGTAACCAGGCACAGTTTAACCTGATCTTAAAGCTGAAGTCACAGATGAAAGGTTTGATCACTCACTCTTCCCTGAATTCCTGTCCTGCAGCTAAATAACTACTTTCAGAAAACTAAATGAAAAAATTAAGTTCTCAAGTAGAAATATAAGATGGATTGGAGCTACAAAATTTCCCATTAAAGGTGTAAAGGATTTCGCATGGGAGAAACACAGTCTGGAAGATGGACAGGTTGAAAATTGTCTTTGGCTGCCCAGTCACCAAGCAGTCAGGTACAGGGGGTGCAGGCCAGGGACCAGGCAACAGTGGGGCCATCTCCCCACTTCTCCAGGTGTTGGGGGGGACCTGGAATCAGGACTGCTTGTTAGGAGCACCTGGGGGGGTCCCAGGAGCCTGGAACACCAGTGGGCTTGCCAGGGGATGTGAAAGCTGGGCTGACCAGAAATGAGTTATGGTCTTGGTAGAGTGCAGAAAAGGACAGAGCACTTGCCAGTCAGGCCTTCTTAAAACAACAACATCATAAGCATTTCCACCCCAGCTTTACGTTCAAAACCTCAGCTGACCCCTACACAGTTTCAGTGATGCTAATATGATTTCCAAACTTTACTGTGCAGGTTTGCACAACCTGAAGTTAGAACAATAAGGAGAACTGAAGTGATCAGGAGAGCAGTTAAAAAGGTATTTCAAAATAAATGATACAGCGAAGTAGATAAACAAAATTGTTGTAATCATGCTTAAATCAATAACAAACTTTTTGTTTTGTTTTGTTTTGGTTTGGTTTGGTTTTCTTTTGTTTTGTTTTAAAAGAATGCTGCTACAGAAATTCTAGTGTATCTGTTCAGAAGCCAGGTGGGACTAGCCAAAATTTGATGCAGGTTATAAATAGAATTAGAAAAAAGCCAGTGCCAACCATGAGAAACTACGTAAGAACAAGTAATATAAATACAAGAAACTATATAAGAACAAATGTCTGGAACAAGATAAAAACATGCAACATTTTCTTTTCAGGTGTGCATATAGTTATTAATTATAGTTCACTGGTTGTAACATGACTGCAGCAGAGACACGTGGGCAGACACAGTCCTTGCCAAGTAGTACTTACCGGCTATACTTTGGAAACACCAAAATGACTGAAATGGTATGTGGACCCTATAGCAAACCCTTATTTGCAGTGTCCTGAAAACAGCTCTTGGAAGGGCCAAGCAGAGTTGGCATGTCAGGCTGGAGTGAAAGGGCTACAGAGAGACCCCAGTTTTCTCTCATGGGGATGCCTGTGTGTGCTATAAAACGAGGCGTGGGCTTCCCAGTTGTGAAGAGTGACAGGGTAGGTAGTATTTGTGGTGCAATAAATAGACAATATTTCAGGATGTTTGAGCATGACCATAACTAAACATTGGGGTTTTAATCCATCACATAACCCTACATGCCAAGGAAGTCATCTAAGGCTACAAATGAATCTGTCCCTAAATGCCAACAGGTGCTCCAACTCCATCTCTTACCCTCTGTTGTCAAAACTCTTCACAAAACCTGTAATCTCACTAATACTCACCCTTGAGGCTTGCAGACTAGATTATGGCTTTAAAATACCAGGCTTCCTGGTATCTCTCTAGAATCCTACACCATCTCTGTTGTTGTCTCACATCCCTGAAGAGATTAACAACATTTCCAAGGTTTCAAATGTAGATATTTCTTTCCAGAGCTGTCTGCTTTGCCTAGCATGAGCAATGTTGTTTTCATTTAAATAGCTCTGCCCACATCTCTCTATTTTTAAAGCTATGACAATTGTTGCCATACCACAACTGTCTAATCGCAGGATCCAGAGTTCTGGCCTTAATAGTTGTCATCCACTTCAATCCAACCGAAAATTTTTATGAGGTCCCCTCACTTACACCGGCCAAGTCTCTGGCATGCAAAGACTGTGTCTCAAATCCAGTGTAGGATCCTATTTATATTCAAGTATACCCAATATAGGAAATGGAGTTTTTTAAAAAAGCAAAGCAAAACCCAAGCATGGAATCCTGCCCACACTGAAGTCAGTAACAATTTTGCACTCCATTTGCCTGGACTGGGGTTTTACAGGGAGGATTTCAATGCCTACTTTCACCTCTAAAATTGTCTGCTAATGTTTCACATTCATAATAGCTTTTTATTAATTTTACATGTGATATGAGCTCGTAAACAAAAATTTCTGAAGGAGGAGGAGGGTTTGCAACACCCACCAGTGCAGGCTGAATTGGAATCTCACGCAACTTTCAGCAGAAAATCAACTCCAAGTGTTTGCAGTATTTTTGCCATGGAGTAGCTCTCACCTGCAATTTGCTCCTCTGCTTCCCATCTCCTGTGTTCTGCTACTGCTGCTGCTGGAATTTGAGGTTAAAAGAAAACAAAACAGAAAAAAGCTGTCTGTATGCAAACTACTGTCAATTCCACAAACAGATCTTTTTCTCCTTTAATGTGTTATGTGTAGTTCTCTCAGGTGTTAATTAAAACAGCAGCATGAGCTTCCAGTAAGTTTTGTGGGGATTTAAATGATTTTTTTTTTTTAAGATGAGGGTGTCTCTTTGAATCAGTCCTGCTATTACAATGCACTGTCAGAAGGAGGCTTTTTCCTTACCTCATTACAAGAAAACTATTACACACAACGTACTTTGCAGTTTGAGTTCCTATCAGCAGGCAAAAATGAATGCCAGAATTTCCACCCCAGCAACTAAGCACCACATGCACCATGATTACAAGCTATATTACTGTTTCCCATACTCTGGCATCTAAGCTTGGCCTTATCCAGCTTGCCCATCAATCACTGCACACTACTCTTTGGTTCCGTGTCATCATATTTCCATAATCATTAATCATGTTATCCAATAAATCCTTGAGCAATTATTTAAGCTGCTCTCTTAACAGCTGTCCACTTCGCATATTGCCACCTTGGCTGCTCATTTACCAGCAGGCCTTTGATCTGGGAACTGTTCAATCAGATCAATAACATGTAAGGAAAATGCAAATGGTTTGAAACAAGAGAAGTTCTTTCATGTGGAATATTCACATTTGGAACAAGCCTTTCAACTCTGCAGCTGAAGCTTCTCTTTATAGTGATACAGTTCTTTATAACGATTTAGCAAAATTACAGCTAGATAACGGCAAAGCATATTGCATTTAGCAGCAGAATAGTGGTGGGTGTGAGGAGGAGCTGGGAGCTCCCAGTCACACATGCACTGGCAATCTTCCTCCTTCCCAATGACCCAGGAGACGAGATGCCAGACTTCTGCCTGTGGGAGACAGATGTAGCGATACACAGAGGCCATTTGTACATTCGGGTGTGTGGGTAACGGCCTCGTTCATCCCTGCGCCTTCCCAACAGTCTTTGACATGCCTTTCCATCCCTTTGTGGGTCCTGGTCCGCCCTGCAG
>NW_009910664.1:15011-54021 GCF_000696875.1 Nestor notabilis
CTTTCACACTCTGTCCTTCTCTCCTGTGCATTGCTGTCACAGGACCACTGACTCCGGGGATCATTTTTGTTGGTCTGGTTTTGATGATAGGTTTTGTCATGTGTGAGACGACCTCTTTGGCTTCAGGCAGATGTACAGCTCCCATCTGTCTGTCAAGAAGATGCATGAGGAACAGGCAAGATTACTAAATACAGTTTACTATCTGCAGTGACTAAATGCCAAATGCACATATAAATTGTAGTGCACTTGGAAAGCCGATTAATTAAAAACCCTAACACTGCAGACAAATGCTTAAGTTTCAGATGTTATTTTATTAGTATCATCTTACTCTTCCTAGACTGAGGGCAGATTATCATCAAGAATTCTTCCACCTCCTCTAGTAAGTTTTCTTAAGCATTTCAGTAGTTTGAAACAATACTTTTTCTGCAGCCCTGTTTTCTAATGGTACCAACTGTCTTAGTCACAATTTACCATGGTGTGGTTTAAATTTCCCACCTAAAGAAGAAAAAAAGGAAGGAAGAAAAAGTAATATACATCTTTATAAATTATTATAGTCCATGCTTATTTGTTGACGTGAAGGCTGTGATATAAATGATGCTGCATGACTGTGCAGTTCATCATTTTACCACAAACCCACACAGCTAACATTTGTACTGCAATACTATCCCAGGCCTCCAGTGGTGCAGCCCCCCATGCTAAATGCTCTACGAATATAATGAGTGACAGGTCATTCCTCAAAGACCTTACAAGCTAGACACAAGAGATTCCTACCAATCAAAGATGTCTCCTTTCTCCAAATGGATGAATAACACGTTTTGTTTCTCTGACACTTGTAGCCACAGAAACTGGGGAGGCAGGAGGAGGACAGTTTTTGTGATGCTATAGGTAGAGGCTGAAGAAAGAAGTCTGTCTTCATAGGACACAGAAAGGATGAAGTGGAGAAAACTGGAAGAATCTGGAAATAGCCAAAAGTGATCTTCCTGTGGTATGTGTGGAGTACAGACTTCTGTGGCACAGCAGTATGGTTTTACTGCCCTTCATTCAGGATAGCTTATTTGCCTTTTGCCTGTCTTTGCCACTTATCAATAGTTTAGTCCCCAAGTTCAGCAGAGAGGTACAGGATCAAATACACAACATACGAATGTGTTGAATATTCTTTTAATACAGTTACTAAAATATGATAATTCATGCAAGAGCTATGAAAATATATATCTGTATAACATCTGCATTGACTAGTTAATGTAAGGGTATAATACTTGATCTCAACTTCAAAATTTTATTTGAAAAGTTTGGTCAAATCTGATGCAATTGATACTTTCCTCTTGACAAGGTACTTCATAATCTAGTCTGGGAAGAGTAGAAAAATTGGGAAGACTGTCAGAAGGTTCCTGTTACATGTGATTTATACATCCAGTTGAAATCCAGGCCACCTTCTGTTCAAGTCAATGTAAATATTGCCATCGAGTTCAAAATGGGCAATATAACCTCCAAACAGAATATTACAGAATGGTTAAGCAAATGACAGAGATAAATAGGTGAGTTGAAAATTGACAAGAGTAATTGGACAGTGCTTTGGGGGACATACTTCAGATGCCTTGAAGTACCGCTCTGTGCTGAGTGAAACATCCTTATTCCAAAGATTTTGCCCTTAAGACATGCAGAAGAAATCTGTTGGCATAAGAAGATGCATACATTACAACAGCAGGTCACGTCACTTTAAAATTCCTTAGGATTTCTCAAGATGATGGCCAAGGTGACTCTTCAAGATGACCATAGAAAGGATGGAAAGGAAGGACAGATGATAACTGTTAGCTCATCTGGCTACAAGAGCACTTACTAGCTGCCACTAGGATCCCAAAACCCACTGCTGACTCCCATACAGAAGAAAGAAAAATGCTCCTAAGTGCTAAGCAGCAGCAGCTCAGCAAAAGCATGCAAACATGAGTGGGGGAAGTTATATATAGGGGGACTACTTAAGTCAAAAGAACAAAGATTGGGAGGAGGAAGAAATAAGAGAGGTGGCTTGGGGGAGGAAGGAGTAGCATGGAGTAGATGTTTCTTTTGTGGTATATATAATACTACTTCTACCAAATCTGCTTCAGAGAGGGACATGGTGTGGCCAGACAGGGAGCTGCTGCTGTTGATGCTGCTGAGAGCCGTGGCTAGCAAATAAAGTGTGGTAAGAGGGCATAACACAGGAAATGAAGCAGTGTCAAGGGAATGAGATGTGGCTGGAAAATGAGAAAAAAGAGGTCCAAGTCCGTCCCATTTTGTACAGATTACCATGGGAGGATGGTGTTTTCTGATGATGAGAGCCAGTGCTCACCAGTCTTGCCTGATGGACACCAGCCCATGTTCCTGAGGCAAGACCAGCCTGACCTTGCCCTATGTTTATTCCTATGATACATAATCACTTGTATTTGTTCTCTTTGTTACTTTCCAGACAGGTGACAGTAAAATGAAAGTGGCTGACACAATTTTAAATAGTTTTTAAACTGGATTTCCTCCTTTAATTTTGTTGGGTTTAAGGAATGGTATTTACATATTGACTTAGACAAAGATGCTCGAATACCATATTACAGGACCTCAGTGATTCGTACAAATGGCTCTCGGACTCACTTAAGAAGGAAGACAACCAAACATGCTAATAACAGCAAGCATCAAGAGCCACAAAATATTACCTGAGACTTGTACCTTAATTCCAACTGTATCATCACTAAGCTCTTTAAAGGCTACTGCAATATCCAAAATGCCATAAAAATCTTTTGACTCTGTCTTGTTTAAAATTAGTGAATCCTTTGTCCTATGGTGACAGCTGCCTGTGAGCTAGAAAATTGTAAATCGCTTTAGCACAGGGTGATCAGGTACAATAGTTAACAATTTTACTGGAGTATATCAGAGACTAAGAAACGAGAGTGGAATCCTGATCCTAGTGAAACCAATATTCTTGGGGACTTAAGGTATTAAAGTATTTGTTTATATGAATAACACTTGCAAAAGTATATAAAGAGCAAATGTTACAAAAACATGCACAATGCTGTAACAAAAAATGCTATTATAATGTCTCATTTTCTATTAAGTAACTGTAAAATATTTTACTCTTTCTGGTTTTTGTTTTTGTTTTGCAATTCATTTGGTTTCCAAAACATTTGAAACTAGTCCCAGGACTTAAACAAGGTACAGATAGTTGCTATGAATGGATCTTATTTAACCTGGTGAGAGGCTTTCAGAGAGCTGGTCCCTACCCATGATCCCCATAGCATGGACATCACTGCTGATACTCTACAGTCTGGGGTGATACAGGCTAGCATTTGTACTTCTGTCTCAGATTTTCCACAATGGTTCATCCTCTTAACTTCTTTCGAGGTGTAGCTCACCCAGATGCTTAGTTTCCACTTGTGGTTCACAGTTGCTACTAATGAAGCGAGTTTATTTCTTAAAAACCAGCTTGCACTGCTGGATGTTAATGTCTCTTCTTCTGGCATTGCTGGTTCTAAGCAATAAACAAAGTCTGCAACCCAAAACTAGAGTAAAAGTAGCAGGGAAGTGAAAGTGTACAGCTTTGAGAAACTATCCAGTGGAAGTGGCCTAACAACAGTAGCTCCTTCACTCACGGCCTTAACTCATCCCACCAGGAAAAAAATTAAAGTGGGAAGCAAAGCACTCTTAGGGCTCAAATGCAAGTAGACAGATGGAACTGCAGTGTAAATACAGACAAATTGACAAGGCACAAAACTGCTTTAGAGATAAATTCCAGCAGCAGAACTCTACCAGCAGGGAAAGGTCATTTGTAAGGTTTGTTTAGAACACAGCAAGACTAAACACTGTGTGGAGTCCTGTGGCTTTCTAAGACAGAAGAGGTTTTCCACAGGCCACTGACTCCTCCTTTGGGAAACATGGGCAAGATATTTCAGAAGGCCTATCTAAAAAATGTAATGAAGCATATAGAAAGTAATACAATAATTCGTTGAGTCAAAAGTGGCTCATAACAGGAAAGTTTATTCATCTTCCTCATCAATGATATTACATAAGTAAATAAAAGGGATATTGGAGAGATCACACATGCTAAGAACTGCAAAAGCAAATCAGCTTCTTTAGCTTATCACTACCATGTAAGTGGATGGGGTTCTACTTCTATGGTTTTGCTTTGTGTTCTGCTACTAATTCTCATTGAATTAGAAACACTCTTCTTCAAGAGCCATCTCCTTTGGAAAAGTTTCCCTTCCTCCCCACTTTAGTTTCTGCATGTCCAGGGGTGAAATCTCTCCACATTAACCTGCTGTGCCAGAGTACTGGTTGGAAAAAGGTGACCCTGGATGTGTGAGCACAAATGACTACCAGGCTTCTCCTGACACCAGTAACTCTGGGAAGCTGTGTCTGTCACTGGAGTTGGCAGAAGAAAGCTTTCATGGCCCCTCTGTGCCTCTGCAACTCTATTTGTGTGAATGGTACGCTATCTGCTGTAGATCTCCACCTCCAGCCGAGGATGCCAGCTCGCACAAGTACTGACTATTTAGAGGAGCTGCCTGTGCATCAGGGTCCCTATTGCACAGCACAGTGTGGCAGGGAGGGCACATGAGCACTTCAGCGAACATAGGAGTTCAATGTGAGGGACAAAGCTGACATTTGGTTTTCATATAGTAGCTGCTATGTTACACTCGTACTTTGTGCCATCCTTTGTGTTGCACAAGGTGTACTTAAATAATGGAAAAAGCAGGATGTATATCTGCTGGGTGCCAGCATTCAAATAACACTCAGAGCAATCTCTGCTGTGCAGTGTAAATAGACATGGCCTTAATTTTTTAATCCCTCATCTGTACTCTCCAGTACTCAAGACATGTAACACGGATCATTATTTTTTCCATTCAGTGCTCAGCCAATTTTGGCTCATTTTTGTTCCTGGAGATCTCTAGTGTGCATCTTATATGTATTTAAGATAAATACACCATCTGTAATTGGATCCTAACCAGCCAACACTAAACAATCCTATTTTCATTGATACTCAAGATTTATTTCTAGTATGAGCAGAAGGCTCTTCTTTATGCTTTAGCCAGTAATTAATAGAGGGCATATTTGTCATAAATATGTAACAAAACTCACTAAGAAAAATAATATAAAAAGTTAAAAAATAACTTTAATTTACACTGTAATCCAACTGGAGAACATATTCATAAGCCAGGCAAAGAAATTTCCCATTTATCATTTGCTCGGCCACATTAAAACATTTGAAATCTGTAATATCTTTTCCTTTAGGTGAAGTGTGGAATTTTTCTGAAAGGCTGCATTTTTGTTCAGGATTGCATTGTTAGTCTTTTGCTTTACAGTGGCCATATGTTTTGGCATATAAATTCAAATATGAGAAAAACAATTAGCTGAGATAAGACATAGAAGATTTGCAACCCCTTCTCACTATTTCTATTTCTCTCATTGGCTGATGCAAATGGACCAACCAGCCTCCTAATCTGCTTATTTGCATCAATGCAAAGGTACACAAGTTGTGTTCACAAATTTTCTGAGCATGCTGTGAGTGGTAAAATATCCTTTAACCTGTTTTTTCCCCTTCTCTTTTGTAGCCAGCTTCCTGCATTCTTTTGTAAAAAACAAAATAGGAATTATGTTCCTGGTTGTAATCATGACATTTCATGAAATTAATATTATCTATTATAGAAGAATAAGATGACATTACATACTGTGCTATTTAATTAGCCATCTAATAGCTTTACTGACCTGCTCTATTTCTTCTTTCCAGCCTGGTTTTTTATGCTTTGCGCTTGCATGAATTTTTCTCTAATTTTGTTTTCTATTTCTTTCATGTATGAACAGGCTTCATTACACAGGAACCTGTCAACTTTCTCTTTGGACTGCACCATCCTACCTTCTGCAGCTCTAAAGGAAGAGAGACGGGACTGGGTTGCATCAAGGCTACCTTGTGCTCAGGTATCCCCTTAGTGACTCAGAGATCCCGCTTACTAGTCTTGTGTGGAAAGTCTTCTCATGACCCTAGCTGGACATAGGTTTTTGTTAGTTCTTCCTTTATGTGTATTAACTCAGTCAAGAGAAAGAAGGCTAGGGAGGCTGGAGAAATAAAAACTTGAGATATAGTCTGAGGAAAGCAGCTGAGCTGCAACAGTACAGAGAGGTGGTGGCTGGCACAGGGACACTTAGGACACACTCCATAGAAGATACCCATCTTCAGCTAGAATCCAGTATGCAGTCTTCCTATGGAGCGCTCAGTGCTAGAGAAAGAAGCTGATGCTCTTTCCATGCATGGTCACTGCAGTCAGAGGACCAAACGAACAGTTTTGTGGTGTGTGGTAATTCCTCCT
Source organism: Nestor notabilis (assembly GCF_000696875.1). Lineage (NCBI taxonomy): Eukaryota > Metazoa > Chordata > Aves > Psittaciformes > Psittacidae > Nestor > Nestor notabilis. Next base: position 21,338 of record NW_009910664.1, read on the forward strand.
TTTGCTCTACAGATCTGCACTGTCAGTATTCTTACAGAAATTCACTCTGTGCCAGATGAAAGGGGAACTCTTCTCATACTACTTGCTGGCTGTGCAAGATAGGGGAGGGATTCTTCCCTCCTATTCATGTCTTAGACCCCTGTGAGGACCATATTCCAGCATGGAGGCCAGCAGAAAAATCTGACCTATCTCGTGACAGAAAGGAAAGATTTTTCCCAGCACATGGGCTAGTCATGCCATTTACTCTCTAAACAACAAAAACTTTCCCTTATGCAAAGTTAAGAAGAAGGAACCAGACAAGCAGAAAGACTTTAGGATTTTTCTTTTCCTTTTTCCACTGCATAGTTAGAGGAATAAAAGGAGGTATCTGTGAAAAACCACTGTGGACTGAGCCTGCAGTCTGATAAACAACAATAACCTTTTTCTTGACACTAATTCCTTTATTATATTTTTAGAAGAATTTAAAAGCCACTTATTTTTGAAAACTATGATTTCAGGAAAAAGTATAATTTTCACATTTCCTCTGATGTGTTGTATGCCCTGCTGTGTTATGACATTTCAAGTTTCATCAAGTCACATTAATTTACATTCTCACATGTTTTCTCAGTGGAACCTGCTCTTTGGGTCTATTTTCATTCATTGCTTGATCACTTTAATGTATTTGTATTACTGAATACTTGGGCCATATTAACTGATCTTTCCATACCCCATGCTTGCAATTCATTAGCAATCATTTCTCTTCTCTGCACGAAGAAAGGAAAAAAGAAATGAGTGAGGAAAAATGAGAGAAAGACAAAGACTTGCGAAGAAAGTGAACAGCAGTTTAGTACACAGGCTGGGATGCAGCCTGCTCTGCCACTCAGGATTTGGTTATGTCGGGAAATTTTCTCTGGTGTGACCAGCATGAATTGGTGAGCCAGTAGAAACCTGAGTAATAAATGCAGTTAACTGGTTGTAAACCATACTTTATTTCAACTTTGGTGTGTTCAAAGCAGAGCAAGCAAGTCTGTGTTAGAGATTTGTGTTGGTGTTAAGTAAAGCAGTCTCTTGGTTCCCATTAGTGCAGAAAGCCAACAAATTTTCCAGGCTTGTGCATGCTGATGTGAGTCAGAGCTGGGAACCAAGCCTGTTTGTGGTCTTGTTCCTCAGCACTGTTTTGGTTGCCCATGCCTGAGCCTGAGCTTAGGAAGAGGCTCAAATTCCCAAATTTGAGCCCCTAAGTTCAGTTTGTTCCAAGCAGAGAGCACAGCTGATGTACAATATTGCCATTCTTCATCTCCTGACATAGATGAAGTTCAGATGATAAAACACTAAGCAAGAACCAATTTTGTCTACCCTTTCCCTATATTTATTAATTTAATGACTGAATGAACCATGGTGTTTCTCCCGCCTCTTGCCACCCTCTTCTTGAAAGTGGCACATGAATATAAAGTAAGTTATCAGGCACTCAGAAAGCTTTGCAGCCTCTCCGTAAACTTCCATTCCCTCCTCAATATAAGGATGCTTGATCTTCTCTGGTACTACTTGCAAGTCATTACTGCATAACACAAAGAAAATCAGGCAAGTTGTGCTCTGACACATGTAGGCAGCTGCTAATGATCCCGTACAGAAACCTGCAGCAGGGGTTCCAATGACCATGCAAGGTGTGAGTCTTTTTCAGCCATGGTATAGCCAAACATGGTGTGGGCCAGAAGCCTCAGGCTTTGGGTGGAAGGGAGCCTCCTGCACTCTAAAAAAAATCATGTTGCCTTCAGCTCTCTGTCAGTGAGGCGTACATACAGCTCAGTCCCCTCAGCTCTTAACACGCTCCCTTGACTTATCCTATATTGAGAGGTTGCCTGTAATCCCATCTTTCCGAATTTGCAGCCAAAGTCCAATATCTACACGAAAGTGGAGCCTGCAGCAACATTGCAGGTTGTGACTTATGTTCCCCCACCTATATCCGTGTGGATATACACCTACGCCTCCCACCCCTACCACTAGCAGTAAAGACATCGCTTAGAGTCCATCTGTTGTCTAATCTCAAGCTATATAATTCCATCTCCTGTCCTAAAAGCAGCTCCCCCAGTGAAAGGAGACAAGGCTGGGGGTCGGGAGTTGTCCATGACAAATGTTTCTGGCATTTTTGTTGCACTGTCATCAAGCTGTTTGGAGCCATCAGGCCACACAGTACTTTAGTGAGAGCTGGATTTCAATTCAAACCTCTTCCCTAGCCTCTGAGAATGCTTGGGGGACTGCCAGGAAGGTTAAACACTGGAAAAGCAGTAAGGGCAGAGGGGAGAGTCCCAAATGAGACCACAGTCAGCCAGCCCAGCTTGCCCATTTTGATGTCCTCCTGCCCCTGAATGAGGAAGATGATGCTAAAGCTTTCCATAGAGGGTTGAATGGAGCAGCCTGATGTATCAAAGCCTTGGGAAGAGGGGGGCAAGGAAGGCTTATCCTAGCCTGTATTATCACTGATGGCAAGTGATCCGGTGCCACATGCTCAGTAGGAGAATGATCAGCACAGCCCAGGGAAAGCAGCACAGATATGACAGCACGTCTGTTATCCACTGAACACTGGTGATGGAACGGAATGTAATCTGTGTGTTTACATTCAGAGATTAAAGACAACAACTGGCTCCAGCAGGACATGCTGTCCTGCAATGGAGAACAGAAAAGGATGCTTACGTAAGATGGCCTGGCAGCAGTGCCCAGGAGGAACAAGCGCACTCATTTTCTCCTGCAGGCAGCACAGAAAGGGATTACTACTGGGGGGAGGGGAGGCAGGAACAGGGAGAGAGAAATTAGGAGTCCAGATGTCTACTCTCTATATGTGGTTTCCAAGGGCTTTGGAAATAAAATAGAAAAAACCCTACTGCTTTGTGCCATGAAGTCAGACATGTATGCAAGGGGTCCACATTTGTTCAGGACTGGGATTTTGTTATGTGACCTTAAGCAAAGCTGATCAGCTGGACTGAGTCTCCTCAGTCTTCTCCAGCACCTGTGAACCTGAGGCACAGTTTGCAGAGCTAAAAGTCATTCCCTCCCTTCCACTGGGATGCAGATGTCTAAATGTCTTGGTCTCTCTTAAGAGATCTGAGAGCACAGTGTGGGAGAGCTGTAAGGGAAGCAGGGGCTGGTGGGATCCCCTCGTTCACAGCTTTGGCAGCTACAGTCTGTATTAACCCTGCTTCAGGAATCAGTGGCCATGGAGTAATTCAACTCACTCTGAAACCTAAGTAAGTGCAAAAAGAACAAGCTTCGGTTGGCCACAACATAGTCAATCAGAATATAAAGAATACTTCTAGTAGTATTCAAGCTTAATTAGGGCTGGGATCAGGAAAGCCAAAATGCCAGAGGCTGCCTTACCTTACCCCTTGGAGGAATATGATTCCTGACACTAACAGACTAGAAGAAAAATATAGTTTAGAAGCCCTAATGCCTTCCAAACACCAGGTGCAGCACTATTGATATCTTAAATAAACCATGATTGACCTTTTAGCTCCTTTTTGTGTCTTTTCTCATGGGAGGTAGCAGTCATTTCTGCCATGGTGAAAATAGAAACATTGCCATATGCGTGTGCCCCAAGGTTTCTAAAACACGAGAGGGGAATAAGAAACAAAACCAAGTGTCACTCTGCTTGCTATTACTCCCCTGGTCCCTTCTTGAAGCCACTTTCTGTATCTTTAAAGATGCTGTCCTACTGGTGGTAAGCAGTAAGGTGGGAGCCTGTTACAGGAAAATGCCAAAGTCATATTTTACTTACTGCCAGTTGACAGCAGGACAGAAAATCATCCCTAGCCAGTCAGCATAGCAAAGTTACTTTTTGAGTGATGTGCACTGCACAGTATATGGAGAGTGAGATCAATGGAGCACAATAGAAATCTAAATTGACAGTACACTAATAATTGTTGGCATTAACTAATCAGATGGGATTTTAAAGTTCACACTGTGAACATTGATATTTTCTGTATGATGGGAAGACAGTTTGAACTGATATTTTTTCTATTAATAAGTGTTTGAAAGGCTGTTAGAAGAAATTATTACTGTAGTAATCAGAGCTCTCTGTGTGAAACCGTTTCATAGACTTTGAATTTTGTAAAGTAGGAGATAGCCTGTATTGAAAATAGTATGAGCCTTTACCTGGATACCTAGTAACAATGTGAAAGTTGGCTTAAAATCATCTTTTAATTCATTCAGCAACATGCTGTTTTCATGATAATCTCTGGAAGACAGACAGGGCTCAGGGCAAGGGGTTTCTGGACCCTCCACTGGTAGACAATAGCTCTGCCCTACTGCCCAGCCCCTCTGCAGACTTCACCTGACAGTGTTCTGCCAGGGTTGAGCTGCCCATATAAGACTATCCCAGGGTTTTGCCGAGGGGAACAGAAAGAAAGAGTGCCAGCCCTGGGTGTTTCTGACAAAACTGCTAGATGCCAGTGACTTATATATCTGCAGCCCTGAGGGAGCCTGCATCAGCACCACAGCGGGTACAGTTATATTTGTGTAAGCAAACACTGTCACGTTTCTCTGCTCGCTAATGAAGGTCAAACCATATCGGGTTTAATGGCATCTTTAGGCTACAGTGCACATGGGGTAAGAGATTCCCCTGTCTTTGCACAGGTGTCCAGTGCGTCAGCTCAGGTTTACAGAAGAGCCCGAATGATTCTTACAAGTATAGACATCTTGGTTCATAAAGATGAGAATGTTCTTTGCAACATCATAAAATCATTTAGGTTGGAAAAGACCCTTAAGATCATCAAGTCCAACTGTCAACCTAATCTGGTTACCAGGACTCTTCTCGAGCATGCAGCAGTTGTGTGATTAGTGCACATAATTTAGCATCAGATGGCCACACACAATGGCTCTAGCTGTCTCTTGGACTGGGAAATGATGTTATTCCCATTTCCTGGAGTAGACCTGAGACTAACACTGTAACTTGTACTGCTGTTCAACAGTGTTGTGCTAGCTACTCCATGTGAAATCCAAACCAACCTCTCTTTTGCCAAAGAATTAGATTTATGACATAATAAAATATTGCACAAGGAGGAGTCTGGAAATGAGCATTAGGTCTTGAGTCAAGAACAAAACAACTGTTAACACCTTCTTATACTCCTTCACAGCAGCCTGTGTGAACAGATTCACCTAAATCCTTTTGGTTTTGCCTTGTGTTCCCCACTCCTTTCTGCCTTTACCATATGATCAATACGGTCTAAGCTTCAGGAATATTACTGGAGCCATGATTGCAGCCTCTAACATTATAATCTGTAGGGTTGCTGGGAGCATTAGAACATCCAGGGTAAATTAATTCAGTCTAAGTAAAAGCTTTGAAGCTAGGAGCATCACTAGGCTTTTGAAGCTTAAGCCCTGTTTAGATTACTTGATTAAAGTAGGTCCAAAGCTTCACCAATCAATATATTTTGCTTAGGAGCAGTGTTGATACAGAAGCTTATTTAATTTGACTGCAGTACCCTGCCCAGAAGATGGTCTGTTAGAGCAAAATGAGATAACGTGCATGAGAGAGGGGGAGAGGAGCAAAGTCACTGCCATGTTTTCGTGTGTGCCTGTGGAGATTGCTTGCAGTTGTTGTACAGAATAGCCTGTGCAAAGGAACAGGGAGCAGGGAAATGACAAGAAAATTACAGGCTTGGAAAAGAAGTTACTGAATCTTCTATTAGTTTAAAATTGTAAAAAATGTCCAAATGTCCACACCTGCAGATATGCGTGATTAAAGGGACAGCCCTGCTCTTCAGCCAATTCAAGTTTTGCCACCAGCTTCAGTGGAACCAGGACTGATGGTCTGGTTACCTGGATGGCAGTATCTCTGACAAGATGACCAACATCGTACCCTTGGGCCAATATTGACAAAAAGACAATTATTTATAATAAAATTAAGAAAACTTTACTCTGACCATTAGATCATAGTTCAGAAATGCCAAAAATACAGTCATCTCATGATTTTTTTTTCTCACTTGACAATATGAATATGCAACAGGTACAACAGGTAATGGGGGAGAGCACAGGTTTAGTTTTGCTCCTCTTGCTTCCTTGCCTTACCCCCACAGTTAGTTATAACTGTTTGGTTATCCATTGGTTATAAAATTTCTTTCACGTGAGGGTCAGGTCAGGGCAAAGTAGGGTGGGGGTGACAAGCCAGATCTAAGAAAGAACACCACAAAAGTGCTTTGCTTTCCTCAGCAAAGGGAGGAAGTGTTATCTCAGTAGGGTGCAGATGAAGTTAGTGGTGTCACCAGCAGAACTGTGGATAGATCTCTGGGTAAAGTCTTGGTTACACAGGGGACATTTTGGCAAGAAGTGCCTGATGTCCCAGGCCCAGCAGGCAAGGGGACATCAGCTGCACAGCAGCTCTGCACCATGTGGGCAGCTGGAGCAAGTCCAGAGAAGGGCAATGAAGCTGGTGAAGGGTCTGGAGAACAAGTCTTATGAGGAATGTCTGAGGGAACTGAGGGTGTTTAGCCTGGAGAAGAGAAGGCTCAGGGGGGACCTTATCGCTCTCTACAACAACCTGAAAGGAGGTTGTGGTGAGGTGGGGGTTGGTCTCTTCTACCAAGTAAGAAGCAATAGGACAAGAAGTAATGGCCTCAAGTTGCACCAGGAGAGGTTTAGGTTGGATGTTATGGAAAAGTTCTTCACAGAGAGGGTGCTCAGGCATTGGAACAGGCTGCCCAGGGAAGTGGTGGAATCACCATCCCTGGAAGTTTTCAAAACCCAAGTAGATGAGGCTCTTGGTGACATGTTTTAGTGGTGGTCGTGGCAGTCCTGAGGTAGAGGTTGGACTTGATGATCTTAAAGGTCTTTTCCAACCTGGTTGATGGCATGAAAGAAGTGGTGCACGCATGAGGTATGCCTTCAGGGCTGCAGGGAGTGCAAACCCATGGCTTTGACGCCAGCACTGGTGATTAAAAACAAGGCTGTCGTTTGTATCCCAACGGAAAACATAATCCATTTAGATTTCTAATTGGACTTGATTAGACATTTAGACAACTTTTTTTCAGTAGCAATTTAAATGAATTAGTTATATTTTCCAGCCTACTGAACAGATTAGATGAGCAAATTGTGTGCTAGCTTCATGGCACAGTGTGTCCCATCTGCAATGCCTAAGAGTCCTGAGGCTCTTTAAGGAGCACCATGAGGCCTGACTCCACCTTGGTGCTAGTGAGCCATGGAGCAAGCTGCTCCCTAAGAGACAAGGACCTCTCCAGCCATGGACCAGTCCCACAATGCCTGAGCAAGGTGAGAGGGGCAGACCTGGAGACAGTAGCCAGGTTCTACTGAGAATCCAGATCTCATCAGGGAACTTTGTGCTTATGAGGCAGGTCTGAAATGAAGCTGGGAAGTCAATACACTGGTTGGAGTCAGGTTCAGTGATGGTAACCAGAATACAGCCCAGCAATTGCTGGGCAGGTCCTCAGTGACAAGGCAGGTCTAGGATCAAGCTGGGAAGTCAGTCTGCAGGTCAGGGTATGGATCAACAGGGTCCATGGCCAGGCACAGGCATGGCTGTGGCTGAGCAGGAGACTGGTACTTCTGCAGCACAGCTCAGACAAAGCATGACAGCCCGGGGCTGAACTGCAATGGGTCTCCTGGGTCTGTTGTCAGGGGTGTAGGTGGAGACTCCAGATGAGGCTGGTCAGGGCCATTCATGTCTGTTAGTGCCCTGATATTGTATCTGATAGTGCAAGACAAATGTTTGATTTTCATTTCACCGGGAACCATCTCAGTTTGGAGCTGTGGTTTGCTCGCGCTGTGACAGTGATTCAGGTGCAGGAAAACCTCACAAAAAGAATGCAATGAGCATGTTAGGATACTCCTGTGTCTAAAAAAGAATTTTGCTCTGGAGCATCCATCCCTGTGCTGAAAACTTTGAGCATAGCACAGGGCGGGTTTGCTTAGAAGACAATGTGAGGCTGTGCAACCTTCCTTTGCCATGTTAAGGATCTATGCAGGGAGCATTTCTGACCATTCACACAGGACTCCCTTGATCAGCACAGCTGGTGCCTGGCCTGCTGACCCACTGGCACAGCACAAAAGGTGCCCATGGAGAGTGAAGTGCAAGGTATCATCCCAAGTGTCTCACAGACACTGATCATCCTGTTGCCAGCGTAGGACAACAAACGACCCAAGTGCACAGTCCTGCTGGTATCTATGCAGCAATGCCATGCAGAGGTGTCAGGGCTGGTCTGCAAAGTTTCTTCCTGTTGCATTATCTCAAGGTAACTGAGCTCTGCTGCTCAGAGCACAGCACAGATGAAATGTGCTGACCTGTCTCCTGGGTAGTTCACTTGGCACCAACCACCTTGTGCACCCGCATCCAAGGGTCCCACCAACCAGCCTCTGATGCTTCCAACAGCATGAGTGGCATTAGCTCTGGCAGGCTGACGGTTTTCCTCACCAGTTAGTGGTGCAAAATGATTTGCATGTCACACCATATCCCCACACGCCTCTATGGATGTGTAAGTAACTTCCACGTTCAGGCTCCGGGAAAGCATGAGCCACAGTACAAGACAAAGTGCAAGTCTTTACTGCTAGAAGTGACTCAAACCCAGCCAGGATGTGCTGTGTACTTAGACGCAATAAATCCACACAGTGTTTGCCTCTGTGACAGACAGAGACTGAGATGAAAAACATGCAGTTTGAAACTTCAAATCCACAGACAGACAGGCAGTGAGATGTCTTGAATAATGTTGAGATTGAGACTGGGGTCTCTTCCATGAATTGATACATCACCAGCAGACTGAGGAGATGAGACCCAGCAGTTCGAGAAGACCCACTGGTAAGGAGATGTAGGCAAAACACACTGGCCCAGATGAAGAAGTGTTCAGGGCAGGACCCTCTCAGCTAATTGACCCTTCCCTTGGCAGCCCCTTTGCATTCCTACCCATACCACAGTTCCAGGCTCTGTCCATCACCCTACCTAGGCATGGGCTGAGCTTCCAGCCCAGATATCCCAGCCCTGGCTCCCAGGAAAGATTTCTGCGTTGGCAAACATATCCCTTCCCTCTGGCACCCCTTCTGCAACCTGAGTTGCACTGGGGCTCCAGGCTTTTTCTCCCTCCTAACCAACAAACCCTGGCCATGCCCCACTGAAAAACTTCCAAGGGACTAATCCTTCTGGCAGCCCATCCCTTCCTTTGGCAGCTGCTTTCAAGCTTCTCATTTTGTCTCAAATCTGTATTTTATAGTAACATGTCTTCTTTCTAAAAGGAAATATGTTTGTCTTTTTATTTTTGTATGCATCAGACAGTTGTCCTCATAGCGAGCTCTCATGTATTTTAGTGGCGTTTACAGTCTGCATGGATAAACAACTGGAGGCACTTGAAGGGATACAAGCTTTGCCTGCCTTTGAGCAAATACTCTTTTCTTCTGCCCCTGAACCCTGAACCAGAAATGATTATAATTCTCCCTTGCAAACACATCCAGGCACAAGTTATTACTCGGCTGTTTCAAGATGATTTGCTTAAAACAAACAAACAGAAAAAGAGGTCTCCCAGCTTTTGAAAACAATTAATCCTTTTTTTTTGCCACTGCTACTTAACCCTAAACCAGGTCACCCAACACAGGCTGCAAAGCCCAGCTACTCATAGCTACTTGGCCATGCCCAGTGCTTACTTCTCTGGCAGTGACTTGTCCCACAGACCAGGGTCCACCGTAGGATCCCTCCAGTCACTGTAAACACCACTGCTGATGGAGATGATCTTACCAGCATGATGGAGGTGACTGATTTGCTTCCAGTTAGTTACGTTGTCACAGACGATTAGTTTTACTGCAGCCTCATTTGCAAGGGAGTGGTAAAGCAGCAGGGCAAGCAAACAGCTACTGTCTGCATGGGAGCACTAAGTGCCAAAGCAATTAGGCTCCTTGCTCACCAAATTTAAGCAGTTGCTATTTTCACATTTGTTTACACTCCAACTTACTAAAGCAAACCCAGTGCTTATGAAAGGTGAGGCCTGTCTAAGAGGTCAGACGCGGGGTTAAGTCAGAGGGCTCTGTCTGCAAATAGCTGAAAAACAGAGATAAGAAAAAATGGCAAAGGGTTCTTCGCACCCAGACTTTGTGTTGGGGGCAGCCAGTCACCTGGGATACGGTTCAGTTGCCCAGACGAAGAGAAACAGGATAGTGAGGGAGCAGAAAGGAGAACAGAGGTAGGATTTTTCAACAGCAGAGACATATCCTGACGTGGTCCCCACGACATGGTTGATGATTTTCTTCCAGTCATTCAACAGGTGGAATAATTTCAAGTTGTGTTTTTGTTCTCGCTCACATCAGCACTGATCAGCCTCTGCCTGGCCCACTGGAGGTGACGGAGTTGAGCTGACTGAGGTTCAGGAAAGCCCTCCAGGCAGTTTTAGTAGCATTTAGCCCTGGCAGCCGGGTGAGGGAGTCACACAAGGCAGCTGGGCCCCAGATGGCCAGGAGCAGCCCCAGTGCCAGGGCGGTAGCAGTGGTGGCATAGAACAAGCAGCTTCGGAGCAGACGGAATGCTCTATGAAGTGGTAAGGGAGAAGTCCCTCAGAAACGAAAGGGCTGGCAGAGACAAAGCCATGTTGGCTTCCTACATCAGGTGCTGAGAACTCGCTTCTGACAGGGCTTCTCTCCCTGAGTCCTTTCCCCATAGCTCCTGGATGACTTGGGCAGCACCAGTAACCCCAATGCTACCACCTTCTCCTCCTTGGCAGCCAGCAGAAGCTTTCCTTTGCCTTCCCTTCCCCCCTACCTTGTTGTAAAGTCCAGCAGTTCAAAATGGCTGACTGAATGCTGTTTGCAGCCTTTTGGACAATATTCCCCAAATCCATTTCCTTTTGCTGCATGGTGGATCACCAGCTGTATCTTGCTGCAGGCATGTCTCCACCCCACTGCTGCGCCAGGAGGAGGTAGCAGGCAGTGGCCATCAGGAACAGGAGCTGGGTCTCTCCTCCTGATTGATGATCTGCTTCTTACAGTACTGTAATATGCAAAGCCAGTTGTATTTGATTACACCCCAGGTAGCATGGCTTCTGGAACTGAGATGGTGAATGAACTAGGTTGGAATAAGCAAGTTATTAATTAGCATGCTGATAGCAGAATAAAGCTATTTTTAAAATCACTGAACAGCACTGCTCTTTACTATGATTGCAGAGATTATGTAAGATGATGATTAAAATCAGGTCCCTGCATCACAGACTGATCCCTGTTTTAGAGATGAGAAAACAAAGCTGCAAAGGAATGAGACTATGTTATTTTAACAGGCTGTTTGCCTGTTCTAATTAAAGGCAGAACAGCCATGTCATCAACCTCTCTGCTGCCATTCTAACTTACCCTACTTCTTCTGTTACATTTTGCCAATAAGCCATTTGTTTCTTAAGACTGGGTGTGTACGTATGGAAATGTCGGCTCAGGAGGAATCTGCTGCGTCATCCCGCAATACGCAGCTGAGTTACAGGGTGTCCCTAACGTGCAGCTTCTGATTCCTAAGGTGCACCTACCAAAAGTGTTCTCCTCGTCTTTGTTGTAGGATGGACTAACATTCATTTTAAAAAACCAGGAGAAGAAAACTGTTGTCGCTATCTTGGTGCATTGTCTAACTGATTGAAAACAGACAGATAACGAGAAGTTGTGTCTCAGCAGCAAGAAGATGCTTCATTTCAGGACCAAGCTACCAAAAAAGATGCTGTTGTTTTCAATGACAATTATTTGGGAAAAGCCTCTAGAAATTGATTGTCATTAAAGACCTGGAGAGAACATCGCTTATGATGATCTGCAGAGGTTTTAAAATGTTGTGTTTACAGTCTCCTGTGCTGTAATGCTCATATTGCTATATATACACAATCATTATTTGATTTCTTACACCATGGTGAATAGCAGCACTGCTGATCAAATATAAAGCGGCACCAATTCTAACACAAATAGAAATATAAACAAAACCTGCAGATTTATAGGCAATCAAAATTATGTCAAACAGCATAAGATGAAAAGCGGAGTGCATGTTTGTTATTCTGACAAATGTTTGCTGTACGGTGTTTTCCGCAGAGTTTCTCACCATTGTTAATCATCCGTATTTTATGATGAAGCTTAAAAACTCTTAAATTATCTTATGTGCGTTGAACGTGCCCCAGTCAAAGCATCACACTGTGTTAAAGCTGAAGATTTATTCCCTTGTAATAGTTCTTTAAGAAGCAGAGGTCACAGAAACCATTGTTATTTCATTTCCTAGCATAATACAGGATCTGGGGTGCATAGAACAAAGCTTTTTGTCGTTACTTACATGCTCTTCTTTCTCTCGAGGCAACTTCACCAGACAGTGTGCATACGGAAGCAGAAGGGTCAAATGCAGCTTCTTTACAGGGGGAGTCTGTAGTAACATATGGTTTTTTTAAAGAAAGGAATATAACATAGAGGACATACAGACTTAGGCATTTGGTGTAGTGCAAGACACCCGTAAGGTACCTGCTCCTGCAAGCCAGCTGGGTGATCCTGGGGCGCCAAGGTTTCCCCCGAGTGCCCTGACCAGGTGAGATATGTCTTGTTGCTTATTTGGGTCCCCGAAGCCTCGCACCTCTGGCCATGCGGCTGCTGAACTTCAGCCAGGAGATTGCAGGGGTGTCTGGATGAGGGTGCATGAGCTCTGCACCTCAGTGGGCAGCACCTTGTTAGTGCTACCTGGGCTGCTTGGACTTCTGTAGCCAAAATTCACAGTGTAAAAGCTCCTAGTCCTATACATGCCCCATGTTACACATTTACACAACCACACACCTACACAACCACATCCATTTCTACACAGTGAGGAGGGGCAGGAGCACTAGCACCACGCTGAGCATAACCGATGGTGGAAATAAGGCTGTTGAGGCTGGAGAGGAGGTAGGACAAGTGTCTATGTAAGTGGCTGGTTATTTGCATCCTTTATAAATGCCCAAATGAGTGATCAGACATCTGTGTTAATTGGCAATGAAGTAAAACTTGCAACTTGAGGCTGTTTTGCCCATAGCAGGCAGATTGCAAGGTTGCATGAAAAGCCCCCAGCACAACTGGGGTTCACTGTATCTCAAATAGCATGCCTAATCTAAACAGTCTGAGGCCCTCATGTAATGCCCTATGATGAAACAAGCCCAAGACCTGTCTCTTTGGCAAGCTGTAAACATTTTCTGTGGAGACTCTGGGTCTCCCTGCTCCACTACACGTCGCTACAGATCCACCCACAGACCATGCTGCGTCATACTTGCTTAACTGGCAGCAGATGGGAGGGGGAGATCCATTAGAGGAAGACAGTCCAGAGCACAGTTAAGTGTTTTTTCCTTCTCATCAGTCTCCTCTCATCTCATCTCATCTCAGTGGCTGATGTTTTTTTTCTCTTCTCTGCTCCATTGCTGCGGCAGCGGACACAGAGGGTAGGTTACAAACTGAAACCTTTTCAGGAAATGCAATGAAGTACCAATTGCCTGGTCAGATATGGGGCTGAGCTGCTTTCTGCTCTTTCATATACATCTTTGACATCTGTTTCTTCTGCCTCACTCCTCCCTCCCATACCAACTGCTCAGGGTGGTGTTGAGACAAGTGAGGGATAAGCTTCTATAGCTCTGGGTCAGCTGGAGTTCCAGCTTCAGCAGCCATACGCAGCTGAGAATCACCCTCCTCTGCTTCAGCAGCATCTCAAACCAGGTGTGGGAAAGACTTTCGTTTGACCGAAGACCAGGGGAGTTTTTTTCCTTCTCAATCCTTTTAACAGTTTAATATATACATAGCTGTAGATAGATTTTAACAGTTTAATCTATATATATATAATTTATATATAAACAGGGCCGTTTAAAACCACAGTGTTTGTGGATTGCTTTTATTTGTAAGATTTTACTACTCAGTTTAATTTTAACTCTCTGAAGATAGATAGACTTCTGCACCATTTTCTTCAACTCTAGACTTAGGTTGGATTGCTGGATCTATGTAGAGTGGCACTGAACAAGCTGTATTTTAGCACCAGTGAACAAAGAACGTTACTGATTCCTGCAGCAGCCCAAGGTGACCAGGGGAAGCTCCAAGTGTTTGAAGCACAGGATGCCTCTGGGTTGCCTCGATCAGTTGAGGCAACCAGCTTGGAAGCTCTTGGCTCAACAGGATTTCCTGCTGCAAACAGTCCCTTCGTGCCATAAGGTAAAGGACTAACGTGGCAAAAGAATTAAAGCGTCCTGGTGCTGCAGAAACCAGAATAAAGCCTTGGAGGGTTCATACGGAGGTTAGAAGGTGCTATTTTTCAGAATGCTTTATTTATACACAGACACACACACACACACACACACACACTTCTGGGTATGTTTTGTTACTAATCTTCTGATTGTTGCTGACTTTTTAAAAAACACACAATTCCCAGTGAAATCACTGCTTCCAGGCTGCAGAACTGCTGAGAAAGGAATATCAGGCCCTAACATAACACCCATTTAGCATTTGTAGCCATTTGCACATGGCAGCAAATTAACAGGAGTTGGTACCTACTGCAGTGAAGATGCAGGTAACATCCCACGGGGGCTAGAACTATTAAATAATGAAGGAATTAATTTGTAAAGAAAGAAATCACTGTTCTTCCTCCTTAATATCTGGGCATATACTGAATATTCACACAACTACAACTGTTCAATTGATGCAACTCAGTAATTTTTATTGCAACTGGAAGACAATACATCACAGAAACTTTATGGTAGGTTTTGGGAAAGTGTTATTTACAATAATAATTGATGAAATAGTTTGTCTTTGGCAATATGATTACACATCAAGAAAATGTAAAATGCAAGTATGCCTCTAAATCAACATTTTCATATTTCCTAAAGATCAGCTGATTGCACTTGCCTTCGGACTGCTCATTTAGGTAAACACAAATACAACTTAACATCACTGTTCATTCCCCATCACAGTTCGTGTTTCAATATTGATGAAATTGGCAGTTTCAGATACCAAGTACAGGAAAAAAATTGGCTTATCACTGTACTAAATTAACTTATTGGCCAGTTAAGGTCCTGTGACCCTCAAACATTGACACTAAATCTCTTGGTCTTTTGATTGCTTTATCACTTTTTTTTTTTTTCTGTAAAACAAAATATTTCAGAAATTACAGATCAGAGTATAAAAAAAATGTACAAGTCCATAATGCTTTTCATACACACACAAATCATTCCCCCCGACATTTTACATCATGGCAGTTTTAAGTAGTGAGTGTGAATGATGCAGGCATGGAACTGGTTATCAAATACAAGTATGACTTTCAATTGCTGTCCCACACACGTACTCAGGAAATGTACAATGCTCTAGTAACTGAAAAATGTACTCAAGTTCAATGTCATTTGAATGAAAAAAGAAAAGTCTTGGGATTTCAGGCCACAAAAAAAACAAATGAAAAAGATTCCCATCTCTAGATGATCAGCCATCCCAGAATCCAGCATCCAGTAAAATCTCTTCTAGCACCAAGGGCCAGCACAAGTTGTCATTTATCACTTAAGCCCTCAGATGATGAGCTCTCATCACTGCTGGCCTGATCCAAGGCCCAATGAAATCCACTGAAAATGAAGAAGTGAAACAAAACCCCCTTCCACTGACTGTGAAAGGATGTTACACCAGGTCGATTTCCCCCTCTTTGCAAAAGGAAATGTGATACAGTAGAAAAAACATTATATAGCTTCAGATAAATATACCTTGTTTCAATGTTAAAACAAAACCCAAACTCCCAAAACCAGGAAAGGCTACTTATTAGAACAACTCAACAGTGACCTTTAAATCAGTTCTGGTTTTAAATGTACACCAGCAAAATACAGCACCATAGACACATTAGGTTGAGACTTATTTTTTGGTCAGTGAAGCTAGTACTTGTTTGCTGAACTGTGGAAGAATTATAAGGTCATGTACACGATCAAAGGTAAAGCAACCCAGCTGACAAGTCTCTGCTTAATTCAAGAATAACCAGTACTAAAAATAAAAATGCAAAAACAAACCCCCTAATAAACCACCATCAATTAATACTTTCTAAATAAAAGGGGATTAACGGATGAATTCACAAATGTATGCAGATTTATACAGAACACCGAATGTTGTGTGTAAATCCTTATAAACTCCAGCTCAAAACAGAAACACACAAAATGTATACTTTGACTTACACATCCCATTTCAAAGGAAAAAGAGACATCATTACAACTTGGTAACTGTGCTAATTGCAATATAAACCAAACAGAAATTCAGAGTTTGGCAGTTAACTAAGAAGAGGGTTATCACTTAGGTTATATAGCAAAGAGTTGATGTATATTACATAGAGTAGTATAAATAATAAAAAAGTATTATTTAAATTAGATCACAGTGCTGCATTATGTGCATAACAGTGTTTGATATATTACTGGAGGGCTGTGAAGAACACTACTAAAACTTAACTGGTCAAACGGTCAACACTGATACTCTGTTGCAATCAAGAGGATGCATGGTTCAAATGTTCTTTTGGTGGCAAAGTCAAGAAAACGTTTCGAGATACTTCCTGTAAAATATGCCAATGAGCTATTCAGGCAGCAGCGATGTACCTGAAGGAGCTGGGTTTGCGTTCTCCATGGAGTGAAGTAAGTTGCATTGCAGCTGAAGCTGCAAATGCATTCTCCCAGTAGATTTATTCTGATCCTGGAGCATGGGAGAGTAACGTTTTAAAGAATGCCAAGGGCCAGATTCAAGGAAAACCAGTAATAACAATAATAGTGAAATGGTGAAGATTCCCAGGAGCACTTGGGCGTCTGTAGTTCTGCTGATGGCAAGGGAGATCAGACACCTTCACCTTCTAGAAAACCACAGATTGCACCTTTCTACATCTTTAGACAATTTGGAAGCCACAATCTCAGTGAAAAATCTATCACAGCTACCCAGAAACTGCAACAAAGTGTTGTTTTGGTCATTTTATCCCTGGTGCCATTTGGTGCACAATACAGAATTTCATTCTCTCATGCTAAAGCATGTCAATGTAACTGTACCTCACTCCAGTGAAGAATGCAGCCCCCCCAGTTACTCTGTATCTTTTCCAAAGGTAGACAGTAATTCAAACACTGGGAGCTGATGCCCCTCCTTTGGGATTCCTTCTCCTGCTAACCTAAGAGAGGAGCCAGAGTATGGACCTCAACTGAATTGCCCAAGAGAACACAGTCATGGAAGAGTTCTCTAGTTCTACACGGCACACCTTCTTGCTCCCACATCAGGCTTTTCAGCTGTAAACCCCTGTGATCTTGGCAGAACTACTGCTGGTTTTGCCAGGAGAAGATCAGAATCAGACTGCTTTCAGAAACAGCTACGGGGTGATACATTAAAGCTGCTCAAGACCTGTGCTTTAATTTTTAAATGCAGACAGACTCTGCATCAAAATGCAGTAGGACATCCAATTCCTTGCAGAACATTGAGCACAACCAGCAGATTTCACCTCCCTGCAGACACTGGTGAAATCTGCTTGCGGCATTAGCTCTGGCCTGCAAGAACTTCTTGCTGCAAAAGGCATATTCCAAAGGAACCCACCATGAAGTCGAGCGACCCTCACAACTCACGTCTACTGAAACTCACCACTGAATGCTTGCTGACCTACTGGGATTCCCCAAGCCCCACCTGTCTTGGAGAAATGCTAATTTGGCAATACTGATAGAGTGAGGAAAATGGAAAGTTAGAGATCTGACAACTTCTCTCCCTAAAATGGCTTAGTAAAGAAAGCAAACAAGCAAACCCAAACCACCTCATGTCTGGCAAGTGAGAGTTCGTAATACAGTGCAATTACCACTCCGTTTTGACATGATTCAGTCAAAGTAGAGACAACTGGAATGAAAGGCTGACACTATGTTTTTTGGAAAACAAATCAGTCTCAATTCTTAGAAGAGAACTTGCCTGACTGTTCTGACAAAGCTGCCATTGTCAGCCAGGCACACAAATGGTTTAAAAGGTGACTCCTAAATATTTTATGTAATCCAAATTCTGTACTTCTCATCAACAGTCAGAGTAAGGGTCAATAAGGACAAGTTGTTTTTAAATGACAGAAATAATCTGCGGATGGCATTAGCCCCCAGCCAAACTGCTGGTTCCAGAACATAACTTTGTAAACTGCTACTGAATACTACCTCTTCAGCAGATCAGACTAGGAGCAACGAATTTTACATGAAAATAGATGCTTGCCAATATTTTAGGTTTACCAGCAAGTATATAAAGGAGTTTCTGAAGTCTTAGATCATGTGTATATATATATATATATATATAAAAAGATAATCTGCCTAATTAGGTATTTATGCAAAATGACTGTTTTCTAAGGTGAGTAATACTAGCGGTAATGATATATTTAGCCACCAAGAGTCCACATTAATGAATGGTACTTGTTCAGCAGATACGGATCTCATTTGCACTGACACACTGCAATCAGTGAAGCTGCTCTGGAATTAGTGTCGTGACTGTGGACAGAATCTGGCCACTGGCACACAACCACACCGCTTTCTCTGGAGGACAGAGATGGCTGAGCCATGGTTCGAGTGCGTTTTCTGCCACTAAATCTGACTTTTCAATGTTGCTTTTGGATAAGTATTAAACCACCCCTGAGCTGGTACAACTGTGCATTAATGAGCAAAGGTAGTGGCAAACTGATACTCTAATATGTTGTGTTTCAAATTACTCTCCCCAAAGTCCATACAAAGAAGAAGGAACCAGTTTTCTTGTGCAGTGGTTGTGTGGTTCACTGCCTGCGGACTCTGGCTGTGGGGAGCATGGATCTGGGCAGAAGCCAATTATCCCAGTCCAATCACATACGAGAAAAGCTATGGCTCATTCATCTCTGTGCTACCTGGCCAAGGGACTGGTCCTTCCTGTTTTCCACCAACTTTATTCTAAGGGATGCAGGCAGCCAACAAAAGTTAGTATCCATGTACTCCTGACTTAAGCAATGCTGGGAATCAACCCCGCATGCCCCAGTCCCAGCAAACTGAGGCAGGCACAGAGCTGTTCCTTGCACTACCACTGTCTCTCTCCTTCCTTATCTGCATAGTTGGCAGCTGTGCTGGGCTCCAGCAGCTGTCAGGCAGCTCCTGAAGATCCCAGGACACACAGGGTGAGATGAAAGAGAAGCACCATTTTGCTGTGATGCCCTTAGTGTGGCCCTGTTTGTTACATGGCAAAATGCCTGCAGAGCAGAGGAACAAGTCCAGCCAGCCTTCCTTCAGTCCTTCCACCTCCTAACTGAACACACACCACAAGCATCTCCAAACGCAATTTTTAGTTCACTCTCCTGAGTGGAAAGTCAAACCCTTCTTTAAATCTCTCTTCATAAACTCAGATCCATCTTGGTGAAACTGGTGCCTGAAACAGCTGTTACGGATAAATATAAACGTGCATTCTTTTTAAGAAACAGACCATGTTGTTCTGTCAAGTGGTTGGTTCCTGGGATTTTCTTCTTGCCTCTAGGATATTCTACGTGTAGAATTTATCATGCTAAATTCATGATTCTGGGCGAGAGAGACTATCTTATTTATTTCACAGCTTCCCTCTGCTGTAGGGATCTCCAATCTAATAGTTGTCATCACCAGGAGAGTAGCACTATACCTGAATCACACTCTCTGTAACACTGGTTATTCTCTGGACACCTCAATAAGGCTCTTCACTAACTTCATTTTCTCATGGCAAATTAGCAAAGCTATTTTCTTGTCTATTTATTCCTGAATCAAATCAGAGAGTTTTCCTCGTTTAACCTCCCATTATTCTCTTGATTCTGTCATACACACTCACTACTAAATTTGCCCTCAGATTATTGCGTCATGTTACACATGTACAGACGAAGAAAGGACACATTTTACTTTTTTTTTTTCTTTTTTTTCTTTTTTTTTGTTAAACAGAAGTAGGGGGCGGGGCTGAATGTGCAGACAAGGCAGTATAATTCAACCATCCAAGCCCTACCAGAGCATGAAGATTTTAATATTGCAGAGTAAGTTCCCCAACAGTCAGTGTTTGTCCCTGAAGAAGGTTAAACCTTAAACACCTGCTTCAAAAATAAAACAACCCAACAACAAAAAAAAAAAAAAGAAAAAAGAAAAAAAGAACCAAAACCAAACCAAAACAAAAAAATAAAACCCAAAAAAACCAACTCTAAGCCTAAGGGCTTAAAAATTAGAGGCATAGCCTTTTTCTCTATTTTCTATATTTATATGAAAATAATTCATGCTTCATGCTAAATACATTATTTACCTTACAAGAACTTTGTCATCTTTGAATAAAAAAAATCGTTTGCTTTTTGTATTCCCCCCTCCCAAAAGGAATCCATGCAATGTGGATCAAATTTCTTCTGTTGGCTACGCTGGTTGGATCTGGAAACCTGTTGTCACTTTTGCACAGATGAATCCTGACTGACAGTAACTGCGCGCTCATTTCCGAGGGCAGTGTAGGAGATCTTTTGTTGAACTTCTGAGTTTTACAGTTCACCAATATGCTTTCCTCTTATTTTTAAATACAGAATACTACTAATGGCAGGTTTTGTAGCTTTGTTTCCCCAGTTAGATCAAGGATTTGATCCACAGAAACAGATTCTGATGTATTTCCTTCCTTAGTATCTACTGTAATTTCTTAGACTTGATTGCTTTTTACTCAGGCAGTTTAGAAGACATAGCTTGTTTTTCCCTATTACTATTATTTTTTGCACGCAGTGCCAATCTTCAGGCTTATGGCTTTTTGAACATTCTTTAATTTAATATAGAAGACAGAACTCAATGATTAACGATGCTACTAACAGTGACCCCCCCTCCCATTTCTTCTCGTTATTTCACTGAAACCCATTGCATACAGAGTTCAAATTTCCCCCAAACTTAAAGTTATCAGTCTTCACATTATGAGCCACATATAGTACGAGAAGCACTAAAAGTGCATTACGGTTGCGCAGTTGCCACCAGTGGCCGTCCAAAGACTTCTATGGCACAACGTATCCAAGTGCCGCTAGATGGTTCTTGGTGTTGAGAAGTACGTGCCTCCTCCTTCCCCCAAATCTCTTTATTCACATTCACTTCTAACCCAATCGTAAGGCCATTAAAAACAATTCTTAAGGGCCAGGCCTGAATGATTACTAAATTATGCACAGCTCTTCTAGCGTAAGAGGGATTTCCAAGTGCCCAATTTTACTCCCATCACATTACTGTTGATGTCACTGCGTATTCAACCATGCATTTTTGACAAGCTGGAGAAAGCAATGGTGATTCTGGCTTTTGTTTTTGTTAACTTTTTGTCTTCAGGTTATGAAAAGCTTTTGTAAATTAGCTGAGTGTCAGTATGAGTTCTATGGCTTCAATCTCCTTTAAAAATAAAAATCTTAAGGGTCAAAAAAAACAAAAAAAAAAAAAAAGGAAAGAAAAAAAAAAGAAACAAACCAAAAACAAATAGAAAGAAAAACAAAAAAGGAAAAAATTGCTGATATTGCCACAAATCATTAGAATTCACCTGACGTGATGAAACAAAACTTTGTAAGTTCAAACAAATCATTTATTTGTTCTAATTTTTTGTGGTTTCCTTTTGCTCTTTCTGCCCCTTTGCCGTCCGATTGGTGATGTTGTTCAAACAGGATCGAATTCCTGCTAAATGCAGGAGGGATCCTGCTGCTTCTTTCATCTCCTCATCATCACTCTCAGGGGGCTTTTCTGTACGTCTCTTTTTAAGAGGCAGTGTGTCACTTGGTACTTTTTTCACCTTCATTAAATGTTGCCTTTTCTTGTGCTGGGATGCATACCCACTGTCAGCTAAAGAATCCTTGGTCTCCTTCCGATTTTGCTTTTTGTCCTCCTCTTCTGTTTCGCTATGGCTCTCGTGGCTCTGGAAGCTAACTTCACTTCTTTCACTGCTGTCTTGGCTACCTTTAGTTGCAAATTCATACTGGTCATCAGCAGAGGAAGAGGAAACGGAGTCACTAGCAGGTGATGTGCTCCTGTGGTTGGAAGATTTGGCACTGCTGTAGTTGTGATCCTCCTTTGGGTCACCGCTAACAACTGGAGAGCCACAGGATTGTTCGCTTTCTGTCCGCATCCGGCAGTTGGTTATTCCATTCCTGCAAACACAAATCAAAGCAGTCTGAAAAGCCAGAGAGATGTGATCCTGATTCAGCGCAAAAGATGACAAATCCCACTGACAGATAACCTAAAATGATGACTATCAAAGTAATGTCCATGCAAGATGGTTTCAAAGCCTGACTCAAATTGCTTGAGGATTGGCTCCACATGTGAAAAAAGCCAAAAGACATGTAATGGCACAAGAGGCAGAAGCAAGGAGGGGATGGTTACAAATAAATGAGGTCTGAACAGTCCTCATTTATGTTTCAACTAATAGTTTTCACTTCCAAAAAAATTAAAAGAAAAAACTCTATTATTTTTTTTACTGGATATTAAATAAACTCCGATGAGTTGCATAAAAATCCTCTTCCCTTTTCCATATATAATGATATTACCAAAAATGTGGGGGTGAAAAACTAGCTTTCTGGAGTACTTTGCCTCCTCTCAAAGACTCTTTTCCAGCTCTAGTGTTCCAAGGGTAGGTGAAGTTTCACCTGCAAGTAGCACAGCTTCCATTTAGGACACTTTCGAATGGAAGGAGCAACTGAACATAAAACCCAGGTCCAGTCACAGTTCTGATTCTGATCTTATAAACAATCTTAAAAGCAATATAATCAAGCCACTAGCTGCCAACAAAACACTGCAGTGTCTTTAAAAATAAACACCAGAAAAAAAAAGTATCTGGTTTTGTTCAGATGTTGTCATTTTCCCCTTTGGTTCTATAGCACTCGGTGCTGTGCAAACTACTGTAGCATGATATATTTAAAACCTAACAGTGTTCCTTTCTGCATTGGAAGGTATTAGAGCCACTGACTTTACAATACGAAGTACGATGCTTGCAAGTCTGTTAAAGGGGCTCACCCTTTGCAATGCTCAATTCCTGCAGAAAAAAAGGAGAGGAGGATGCTCATCATTGAATAAAGGCATCATCATTGCCACTCCCAGTTCACCAGCCTTGAAACCCTCTATCAGTTAAACCCCCCAATAAACTGGCAAGACTGTTTAAACTCTCACATGATAAACTGCTTTAAAATCTAGTCTTGCCATCTTCATGCTGTCACTCGAGTGCTTTTGCACACTAATGGCAGTACTGGATTAAAATCTTTTCTTAAACACATGCACTGAACACAGATATTTCTTAAGACGAATGGCACACTGGCAAGTCCAGAGTAATACTGATCTGCCACTTAGAAAATGAGAAAGTGCTTTAGGTTTAACGGAATGGACCTCACACCTGGTTTCTAGAAGGAACAGCATGGTATTGCCCATTTCTGAAAGGTAAGGCTGAAAGGTGGAAAATACAAGAGAGGTACAGAATTCCACAGTTCCTATAAATCTCAATGCTCTTGTCTGTAGAACTTGCTGAAATAAGAAACAGGCTCTTGTGAACCAGTGACAGGACAATGCTAGAAGGTAGCAAATTAATCAGCCATTCCAAATGTTCTTATTTACAGTATTTTCAAAAAATTCATATATTAGAAGGCCTAGTTATTAGCAAAGAAAGCCTCCTGCCAACCTCTTTGCTCAACAAAATTTTTCCCTCCCTAGGTTTTCAAGTAGCTTTATGATCCATAAATTATATACAGAACCCAGAAGGAAAACACAAAGATCCTTCAATTATTAATATCTAAATGCAATGTCATTCATGACTGTGCAGCAAGCCAGCTGCATTTACTCTGTGATGGTTTGCCACTGCAGGGGTTGTCATTAGAGGATGCAAAATGCTTAAAAGAAGAAATCATCCATACTAAACTAGTTGTAAGGTGAATTTATAACCAAGTCCTTAAGATCAGTCATTACAAGGAAGCATAGGATGCATTTTAAGTGACAGATTCTTCATTTTTAGGGTAAATTTACATTTAAAGATGCTTTACATTATCATAAATTAGCATAAAATTAAAGTTACTTGATTTTACTAGGCAGCTAATAGAGCAATGTGGCTTAATAAAAATCACTTTCTACTAATTTTCCACTAAAAAAATAGCAATAAATTCTTGTTCCAAGGAAACAAACAGGACAGAATAGGTGGGAACTCAAATGGGATTCCTACTGACTAAGTTATTAGTGAACAAGGCTTCTGACAGATGGGATGTAAATCAAGATGCCTATTTTCATGTTACTAGATCTGTTCCTGTTTGTTAGTTTGTACTGAGACCATCAATAAAAGGAAAGCTACAGTTCCATGGAGCAGAGCAACCATGTTCCAAAAAGACATCCCTGATTTGCCCCGCTCTTGAGTCTCTAGTGTTTGCTTTTACATAAAGGGACTAAAATTTGGATTCAAAAGCTCTGCCCGTGGGACTTACTCCAAATCCCAATCCTTTCAAAAGACCATAAAAATACAATGAAAGGCCTGGGGATTACAGAAGCAATGTCCTGGGGGAAGGTGTACTACTGTGGGGTTAGCGTCCCACAGGGAGTGACTGCAAGGAGGGGTGATAATGAAGGAAAACAGAAGTCCACAGAAAGGTGCAAAAAAAGAAATCACTTAAAAAAAAAAAAAAAAATGGGAGGAAAGGGAGTACCACTACACTTGAGGAGAAAGGCATCTATGGTGGAACTGGTCAGGAAATGGAAAGCATTTGCATCTCAGAAAAAATCTTTGGTTTTCACTTACATTTTGAAAGATTTCCAACCAGTTCTGCTTAGGGAAATAAAAAAGGAAGAGAAAGCAGGTCAAGGAGAGAATTAGCAAAGGGTATCTGCAGAAATGAAAAAGTTATACAGGCAGAGTGTTTTGGGATATTCACAATATCGAAAGTAATGTCCCCTGAAAAGAAATTAATCTGATCTGTATCCTGATAGGCAATAGCTCAAATATAAGATATGATAAATTACTTATAATTGCTATTATATTAATGAGTTGAATAAACTAATACTGAAACCACTCATATTCTGCATGCGCTTCTGAGACATTCTAAAGCTTTCCATTGCTTTTATACAGTCACGTACTCACTAAGAAATGAATGTGATCTACTTAGTTCAATCTAGATCATCAATGGACAGAACTCCCCCAGGGCTTCAGTGGACACATTCTGGCCAGCTGAATCTATTCTTGCTCACAGTTCTGGTTGTAACTGTAACTTTGTTACTGAAACAGTAATAGATTTTTAAAACAAGCGCTTGCTCTGATGTCTGGACTATTTTGAAATAGAGGGGAAGAAAAGGTATTTAAGAATTCTGTGCTACTATAACAATGAGGGGAAATTTATTTCAAGTAATACCTTATTTTTTCCCATTATCTTTTTTTTCCAGAATTTTATTTCACAGTTTCCAGAAACTGACATATTTCTACATGTTCTAAAGCAGTGGCTTGCCCTTTAAGACAGGACAGTCTCTAGAACTTTTCATCCTACTGACATGGACTCTTTTATTCACTTTGTTCACTTCATTATAATCTGAATCATAATTCTAGACATAAAAGTACCATGCACAGATTCTTCTTAAAATATTTCAAGTTGGCTGCAGCAGAATGACACAACTCCCAAGCTCTGCAGAGGTAAGTTTGAACTTTTGAAAGCCAGACTCCATTCCCATTGTTAATGGATAGGAGTTCTACTAATGTTATCAGATGGGACTCACAACAGCTGGATCTCAAGTCTCAGGAAGGAAATAATGCCCTCTGCACAGTGTTAGTACCTCTGCTTATCAAAGTGGTCTTCCTCGGGATGATATGAAAGTATATCTCAGTTATTTTAAGAAGGGCAGATGTATCTTCCTTAAATTTCTCACTAGCATTAAAAAAAGACAGGCAATCACATTCTGTTTGCTAAATGGCAGAAAGTTTTGCTAAAAAATACTTACTGTATTCCACACCAAAGACAGGTACATTCACTGATGAACAAAGCAAACCTATGTGGATGTTAAGTATCACCTTAACCTAGCTCTGATCCTTCTGGATGTCAGATATTGTATACTCATAGGTGACAGTTTTGGTAAGGAATTGGAAACACCCAGTTAAATGATACAAAGCAAGCAGTACAGGTAAGTTGGGTTTGTGGATTGACAGGTTCCAGGTTTGCTAAGAAAAGAAAAGAGTAACTCCTTTTTACCGTATAGGTAATGATTTCAAAGGGAAATTCAGGACAATCAGAACTTTTACATACAGGTAGTTGAACTATTACTTAAAACCACTACATACCAGCAGAGGAGAGGATGAGCAAGCATTTGAAAAGTAAGTGGTGCTCAGTTGCTGTATGATGAGATTCTATAAGCAGTTACTGAGTTAAAAGTCAACAGTAACAAGTCGGTCACACTGTTGATAGGAGCCCTTACAAAGGTACTTCACTGCAAAACTGTATGCCAAGGATCACAGTAAATGCCAGTCCTGAACTGCCAGCAGAAAGAGCACTTTGTCAGTAGCAACAGCAGATCTAAGTTAAGACAAATGCAGCCCTCTGCATTTTGCAAAAAAGAATTACCAAGTTAGCTAGTATTTTTGTCCTTTAGTTACTGAAGGATTGCTTCAGCTCCCAAAGGTAACTCATCCTGCTTGTTACAGGTGGGAAGGAGAATTCAATACAACAAGTATGACATAGTTCAGTGTGTGGTGTCCCTGCTCATGGCAGGGGGGTTGGAACTAGATGATCTTAAGGTCCTTTCCAACCCTAACTATTCTATGATGCTATAACTTGGGGTTTGTTAAGCTGATCATGCCAGTAATAAGCAAGAACGGTAAGAATATACAATTAAGAATTTATAAAAGGATTCCCCCCTAAAATAAAGGAATGGCAGTAGCCTTATTCAGTAGCCAGTGAGGATGTACTTGCTTTCCCTAGGAATAGGGAACAATTTTGTCTTGGAACCTTGAATGGAAATTTTTTTTACTTCAGGAAATTCTCTTGGAAGCTTGTGTTCAAAGTTTACAAATAATTGTGAAATTCCTTGAGAATGTCATAGTTTAACCCCAGCCAGAAAAACACTGATGCACAGAACAATTGTTCATCACTTGCTGACTAATGCCCAGGCCATCCCGAGCAGCAATCAGTGGTTCCCAGCCATCTCTCCCCAGTTTATATACTGGGCATGATGTGCTGTGGTATGAAATACCCCTTTGGCTACTTTGGGTCAGGCATCCTGTCTCTGCTCTCTCCCAGCTTCTTGTGCCCCTCCTCACCGGCAGAGCATGAGAGACTGAAAAGTCTTTGATCAGGGTAAGAGCTACTGAGCAACAACTAAAACATCGGTGTGTTATCAGCACTGTTCTCAGACTAAAGCCAAAACACAGCACTGCACCAGCTACTAGGAAGAAAATTACATCTATCCCAGAAATGAAGACAGAAAAGCTACAAATGTTTGGTTAGAAAGGAGAATTGAAAAAAAGGAGAAAAGCCTGTGTAATTTCCCATTAGTTTTTATTTATAACCTGCAATAATTAGAAAAAATAAATAAAAAAGGTATTTCTAACAAACACTACCAAAAGCAATTTAACCTATTACCTGGGCATACGTGGCATATAAAGAGATTATGCCTAAATTTTCAACTAGCCTGAAACAATAGCTTGGATTCATTCTGGGGAAAGATGTGCTAGAAAGGCAGTTAAGCAATGACTACATTCTACAGCATCCTTCATCCTGACTTTTCTGACACATCGAAAAGCAAAGAGAATGGTAAAACCAGCCAAAGCATCTTTACTGGGACTGGCTCTGCTTAGTGTTTCTCAAATCCTAAAGGTTTTACCCCCTCCTTCAGGTTTCCCACCAAGGCAGCTGCAAACTCTTCTCCCCTCTTTTTCACCTTCATCTTGCACATTTGCTGGCTAGTGTTATGGGATGCAGTTTTCATTTTGCCTTCCCATCACAACAGACCACTGAATAGACCATTAAGCCCTGTTGGCCAGGTCTAACAGCATCTTAATGCAGACAAAAAAAGGGGAAGCACAGTACAAAAGGCACGGAAGGCCAGAGCTTCATAAACCCTGGATTCCTTGGGAGCACATCTGAACACTGTTCAGCAGCCTCTGTAGCCATGAGCATATGGGCAGAGAAAAAGGAGAAAAGGCCTACTACAAAATTACCAAGGATGTTACCAAACATCATGGTGGAGGATGTCTGGTGAATGTACAGAAATCGTAGTTCAAAGAGCTCTAATATTGTATCAGCTTCCAAGCTTGTGCTCTTTCAAAGGGCTGGTGTAAATGATAACACTTTACTCATGTGGAACGTGATCATGTATGTTAGAGCTTCTTGCACCGTGCCAAGATGCATATTGGCAGGTGCACTGGCGACTTCGACAGAGACTACACCTACTGAAGCAGACACAGATGTCCTCCTAAGTTAGAAGTTTTATTTCCAGTCATGTACATAGGAAGAGCAAGAGCTCACCTTCAAAGCACAACCAACTCCTTGCTGTGTGTAGTGCACTAGTGGCTTTGCTTGCTTTCATTCATACCTTTCTAAGTCAGTATTTTCTCTTCTACATATCCAGACTATCACTGCATTTGCTTTTAGATTCTCTCAGGGAACTGTATGGGGATAGAGTCTGCCAAAAATATATATGATGGATCTCATGTTAAGAGACATGCTACACACTGTGCAGCTTTGAAGCGTTATCTTCCCCTGCTGTCTTTGGGTGGGTCTTAGACTTGTCAGCCACAACATGGAAAATATGGATGGTAAACATGCTGAAAGTGGTGTGAATAAAGTAAATAAAAAGCTACTGTCAAAACACATCCAATTATGCTCTACTGTGGAGATTTAACACCAGAGGATGATTTTCGAAGCAAAAATAGTGTGGGATGCCTTTTCCATTTGTAGATTAGTTTGGAATGAAAGGCCTATTTGTGCAATTTAAGCCAAATGCACTACAACGTAATGACGCTCTCCTCAATTGCTATTCTTTATTCATGGGAAGTGGTGGATTCGTCATGTTTGTTAAATACTTTTCTGCAGCGTTTTTAATCCGAACTACTTAATTTAATTATACTTTATATATAATAAATAATTACATGTAAATTACATGAGAACAGCAACACATAGATACCTTGTGCAGAAACAAAATAGGCTAAATATATTCAATCACACTGCTAAAGAATACACAGTAAACTATGCACAGTAAACTTTCCAAGTGATGGAAAGTAATACACCAGAAATCACAGATTTCAGCAACTTAGTTCAATGGTATGGTTTTGGCCTCCTTTCTAAGTAACAGATCAGTCAAAACACTCCACCTAACTACAACTAGAAATTTAACCCAAGACCAACCTTTTTGCTACTCTGCTTTGACGCTAACGTCAGTCTGCACAACAGGACAACATTCTGCAAGTTATTCACAGGGAGTCTGGGGGACACCACCACCACAGACCATTAAGATACTGAGGAAATAAATAAAAAATGAAATAAACAGCTCAGACAGCGAGGAAATGCCAACAGAACCCCAAACTCCTGCATATGGTACCTAAAGAAAACCAGTTAAGACATTTAATTTATTATGCAAGGAGCCACTACCAAGAAAATACTAGAGGTCCCCCATATGAATTAAGAAAACCACCTTTTTTAGGTGATTTTAGGCCTTTCATTTAGAGCATCAAAAGAACTCAAGAAAATATACATTTGAGTGAAAACTTCTTGAAAAGAAGCTGTCTGGCTTCTCAACGTATAGGCAGAGGCACATATTCTGCAGCTAACTACAAAAGGAGACTGCACCACCTCCTGTGGCTGCCCAGCAGACCTCCCTCCTGGTGAAAGCTGGATGGGGAAATCAACCTTCCTGCACCTGAACAGGTCTGAAAACACCCCCTGTGACCCTGACCGGAGTATCTTTCTCTATGCAGGAATGATAGCTCCGTGTGAGCAGTACTCCTAACTGCAACAGTAGAAGGCTGCACAGATGCTGTGGTAAATTCCCCCCGCTGCACACAATAAGCAGAAGTTACTCTCATGAGATGCCGTGAAAGCTCAACACCATAGGTGCTATTGAGCCCTGTGTATCTGAGGAGAGGGGTAAGCACCAAGAAACAGGGTGTCGTTTTAAAAGTAACTGGTAACTGAAGTATCCAGTTTTGAGAGGATCAAATGATGTTCTAAGAGGCATCGTGCATCCAGACTGACCTTCTTCCTAAAGAAATGCTGGATTTTATTATCTCCAAGGGAAACAAAACTGTCTGCTGAACTTGCTCTATTGCAGAGTCTCCTAACTTCTCAAAAGCTTTCAAAGCCTCTTCTCCTCGCCCTGCCTTTTCAAGAATTAGAAGAGGAGATATTTGCAGGAACCCTTAAATATGAGCAGACATCATGCAGACCAGGAATATATTCATAGCATGCTATTTCTAATACTGCCTAAGGCTGGTGAAGAGAACAAAAAGAATTAGAAATGTCTGCGTTAACTAATTATAAATGCTCTTCTCTGAGACAGAGCAAAAAGAACATAAGCAAGGGAGGGGTAAAATCCCTAATTTCCCAAATCTACATTAGTGAGTATCTAGTAAAGATCCTGTTCTGCCTGCTGGGAAAAAACATGAGTTGTATTCCTCAGAAAACACGTAAAATTTAAGTATGTAGCCTTACAGCAGAGTAATTTGAGGATTTCTACACAAGGAAATTTTCAAATGATCTGGAAGGAAAAACAATTCTATCTCCTCCTTGAGTCAACCCTGATTATGAAACAGGGTCTAACAAGAAATGCAAACTCAAGAGTGAATATTCAGACCACTGTGTCCTCTGCTGAGCTTGGACACCTCATAAAAAATACATATAATTAACGATCCAGTAGTCCCACAGCTCTGCAATCCCCCCTGAGCAGATACAAGTCCTGGCTAAAGCCAGTGGCAAAGCTCCTGAAGATGGTTGACCTCCACTGCTCCACTGCAAGGCCAGACTGTGGTAAAGCAAGATGGAGAGGAACTCTGCAGACTTCTGGAGGATGACCCTCAGGGATGCATCCCTTCAGCATAGCAAATGCGAAAAACAGCTGAAGCAGCTGCCCATCAAAATATATGGATTTTATTCTAGTTAGTGTCTTCCCCTCTATGCATTTTAAGCATTAAGAGTATGTCATAGGTTCTTTCTCTCTCCATTTATTGGATGGAAATAGTGCACCCAAAGGGCTAGACACAGATTCTCAAAAGGGATTAAAAAAAAAAAAAAAAGGCGCAAATGGAGGGGGGGTGGGGAAAGCCAAGTAAATAATAATGGAATAAGTAACTATCCGGATACTTTACTTCACTGTCTTGCAGCCATTTACTGAGATCAGAGGGTATAACTGCAGCAGCCCAGCAAGGAGTGGTCCATTTTAATTATGAAACCCCACTCAGAATACTCAACTGCCTGAGCTGAAATAGGTTTTGCAGATACTGAGAGTTCTGAAGGAGAAGGGCACTGGCAGCACACTTGACTAAATTAATCTTTTGTGACTGACTGAAAATAGAGCTACACCTGAGGTGAATTGTTCTTCCACCAATAAACCATCACTGCTCTAAGTAAAGCAAACTACTGAACCACAGTTCTTATTGCCATCACTAGATGTCTCTTACTACCCTGCTTTCTGGAAAGTTACCATCAAAAAGCATTTTACCCTTGAATGTTTGAGTATAACCTTGAAATAGAAACTGTAGTGAAAGAAATTGCTTCACAAAGACCTAAGTTAATAACAAAAGGACAGTGATATGTTCAGATATCTTTCAGAATTTGCTTTAATATTATTGATATTATTCTCACTGGTATTTAATCCAGGAAAAGGTCTTTAGGAAAAGGGAGGGAGGAGCAGGGAAAAGCATTTGCACTTAGAAAAACAGGCCACTGTAGGCGGTTCTTACTGCAAACGACCTGCAATTTCCTGGTGAAAATAAAACTGCTTTTTACAAACCAGAGTGTAAGAGACAGACACACCATGACTATCTTGCGAAGAACAATAACCCAAGAATTTTAGGTGGCAGACTTCTATTTCATTTAGAACCTCAGAAGTATTAGCAAGCAGCAAAGTATCTGATGACCACAGCTTACATATACATTTACATTCTCCGCAAACATGGATTTATTTCATAAAGTTCCTTCTATGAGCCACTCTTACCTTACTGCAACAGCCATGCTTCCAATGGGGTTGATTGGCAATGGCCTGGCTCCAGGAAATATTCCTCTACTCAGAACTCGAGCTCCATTTTGTATCACTCCCGGAGGAACTAAAACACCAAAAACCAAGAAAA
Source organism: Nestor notabilis (assembly GCF_000696875.1). Taxonomy (NCBI): domain Eukaryota; kingdom Metazoa; phylum Chordata; class Aves; order Psittaciformes; family Psittacidae; genus Nestor; species Nestor notabilis. The sequence goes on from NW_009910664.1 coordinate 53,501, forward strand.
AAAAGAACAATTTTTCTTTTAAAGGAAAAGTTAGGAAAATGGAGCAGCAAAATGCGGAACTTAACTTTTCATGAATTGAGAGAGCATTAGAGAGGCTTGGGTAGGACACTGCTTACCTTGAACATCTCAGCCTCAGCTCTTGTGAATGCCATGCTATTGACAATGCTATTTTCATTGAAAATAAATTAACAGCAACCAATCATAACATGGCTCGTGGAAGCCACTGCCTGACCTAGTTGCTGCAGATCATTCCCTGCACAACCAAATCATTTTTGTTTTGTAATCGCCATTCTGCTGGGAATGCACGTGCTTGGAGTCAAAGCCAGCTATGAGCATAGATGAAACTATTTCTTCTACAATAAGAAACAATGACAGATAAACAAGAGTATAAGCACTCCACTGCAAGAATATAGGTCACAGGGGTTTATCACCCCATCTTAGTTTCTGAGCAGCAGGCCTCCATTTCCTGAAAAATAAAGTGTTAACTACAAATGTGGATTTACCAGGAAGGGCAAGCGACA
>NW_009910664.1:54052-134203 GCF_000696875.1 Nestor notabilis
AGCTCTGTACGACTAATTAGCCCCTCTCTTGCCATTGATGGCCTCTGGCACCCAGCCTGATGGCAGTCATATCCATGAGCTGGGTCACGGCTGAGCCTCCCCCATCCATTGCACACACTGATGCCACAGACACCAAACTGTGTAGGTACTGGCCACTACAGATCAGTGATTTCACTGGGGTGTTTTAATTTGGCTATGTATCGACTGCAGCTCTGGCCAACAAGATTTTAACCTACAACCGAGTACTTCTTTTCTAGCCAGGCATGTTTATATGCACTGCTCAGCCTAGGGCAGCCAACCCTGTGAGGCAGCACTACCAAGGCACCACCACAGGAGGAGCCTGCCCTCAGCAGGTCCTCAGCATTTACATCCTCCTCCACTGTGGGCTGGCAGGACTTCTGAGCACAGTTCTTATCCTAGGCACTTACCAGGGACATACATGTAATGCCCGTTTTTTGTACAGCTATTATATACCTACAGGTTGGAACAGTAACCTCTAATAGCCTTAACATCCACAGCTAGCCAGTTCACCTACTTTTTCTTTACTGTAAGTCATCATCCATACCATAATATCCCCTGATGGGGAATGTCCAAAAAGAGAATGACAATCATTACTCTGGATGCATTATTTTTAAACATACAGATATCATATAAATACATGAGAGAAATGTAAACCATATCACCTTATATATACGCACAGAATTGTATTTTTAAACAAATTACAGGGAGACTAAAAAAATCACTCAGCCTAAGAATCAACACACACACTTTATATGCCCTCACCCACACCCCAAAATGTTAGTGTATACTGAGGCAGCGAAATACAGGCTCAGAAGTATGTAATTTTTAAGATACTGAGGTACATTTCAACTTCCTTTCAACACCAAGCCAGAACCACACCTCCCCTCCTGCTACCCTGATGCTCACCTTGCTTTACTGCCCACACAAATTAGGTCTGGGAAAATAATCTTCTTTCTCCTGCTGGTGAGAGTACATCACTCCGCTAATCAAATCCTGTCACTGTGTTATACCCACCTTTACTTTTGAGCACTTCTGAAGAATAGGTCATTTATATTTAGGCGCTTAAGTGCAGCCTCTAATGGCTAAAATTACAGAACCTGCTTTATAACAACTGGGGTCAGCTTTCAATGACCAAAATAATTTAAAAATTGTGTTTTGCTATTTATACTTCACTACTTTGTGTATTTTTTCTTCCAGCACTAGATTATGAGAAATCAATACAATCTGTTTCATTCAGGGGACACTACCAGGCTTTCAATGCTCCAGTGTTTGGGTTTGTAGACACTGTAGAGAGATCTAACCTTGCTAAAAACTCCAAAATCTGCATTTCTTATTATATTTGTGTCAACAGCATGACCTTAAGATGGCCAAAATACCAGTGACGTGATAGAAAAGAAGTCTTCTCAAGGGTATGGCTAACCTAAAATGCACAGACAACAGGTAAATTCAAAGCAACAGATAAACCTGCTAATATCAAAAGATCAATAAAAAGATGTAATTTTTAATGGGCATGTTTTTTCCAACAGGCTTTCAAGAGGGACAGTTTTTGTACTGCGCTATACATTACAGTTTCTCTATTTTTCTCTAGTTTACAAAGTCCTGTTAAAGGAAATGAACCAGGAGTTTTGAGAAGAAAGATCTGGGAATTTTCTCTTTACTCTGATACAAACCAGAGTTTTATACTGAAATGAAACATTTATGCATACACACAGAGCCACAGCTGTGGATGTTGCCTAAATATATATACATGTAAAACTTCAAAGCAAAAACACACTGAAAGTTCTACTGCAAAAGAGAGAAACAGGCTCCCTGATTCTCAAACTTTTCCTTCCATGGTTATCTAATTATTCTGATCTGTTGGCAAAATTAACTGATGCTTATCTTTCCCCTCTCCTACCCTCCTTTCTGCCTTATTGACAAAACCCATTGCTTCACTCCCCCATCACTTCTCTAAAAATACTGTCTCATGTTTTTCCTTCTTTACCTTCTCTAAGTTTCCTTTTCTCCTGCTCTCCTGTTAATATAGAATACACTGCCAAGTCTCATAGCTTAGACCTTCTATATAGACATCCCCACTCGAACCCAATCTCCATCTTCCTTGACCCTTTGCAGGTTTGCAAGTCATGGCGTGCTATTCAGGGAACACACACACACACACACACTCTTCACACCTTGGCTTCCCTCTAAATACACCACAGCTCTGTATATTGAAATCACCAGATTCAGAGTTCAGTAACTATTTCAGCTTGCAAAAGCAGCATTATGGCTCCTGATTTTTATGTTTATTTCCCCAAACTCTCTGAATTACAATGCAGCAGTACCACCACATTGTTAGTTACATTATGCAGACAAACAGAAAGGTTGTATGCAAGGGACCAGCTGAAGGAGGACACTGGATAATGCAGGGTATCCTTTCAGTAAACACCTGGAACCATAATGAAAAAAACCCCACCACACAAAACCTCTATGTTTATAAACTGCTAATACATTGTCCCTGATACCCAGACACTTCCTTGCCTTTGTGGAAGCTGTATGGAGACTTATTATCCAAGGGAATATTTCCACATGTTGGTATTTTTGAAGGGTTGTGGATTATTTACTGGAAAATACGTGGTGCTTTTATCTCAAAGATACATTTACGCCTTACAAGCTTTAATTACGTTTCAAAACCATACTTTGAGGTGAAGTATTTATATTTTAGATTGAAGATTCATGGTGTGGAGTAAGATAATTTACTTTAAGCCATATCATCAATCAGTGCCACTCTGGACTAACACTTTACAGTCCAGACTCTTCTTTTCTAATACTTCTTTAACCAACAGCACAGCCAGGTTACACGGTTCCCAATTCCTAGGCAGAAGTGTGAAATGTAATTTACACCTTTTCTGTGCAAGTGCCAAGAGACGTTTATGTCTGAGAAACTCAGCTCAAGAAAACAATGCAAAAAGATCTGTGCATCTTTTTTGATAAAGGTTTCCTTTCACAAAATGTTTTAGTGAAACACAGATCCTGAAACAACAAAATCATTATTCACCTTTCGGCTTTCATCACTGCTATGTTTTCAAGGAAGTCCTAGATCTCATTTTGCTTTCAGGAAGCCTAAACCCAGGAAATACCTCCACTGGAGTAGACTTCAATTGTGTACAGAGAATCTGCCCATAATCTGCTTCATGAACAGGGAAATTATTTTTGGACCTTATGCTGCTCTGGTGGAATTCCACAACCTGAGTAGGATTTGCTGGTACTTCAAGTCTCCACCAGCTAAGTGCAGAGAGAAGCAATTCAAGCAATTCATCCAGTGTCAAAAATCAAGACTGCATCTCTGAAATTCTCCAAGATGGAAAATAATCTGTCTTTTGTAGCAAAGTTCCACATTACAGTTTAACAGACAATAAAGGGAATGCCATGTAGGAGAACATAAAATAATCTGAATTCATCAGAACTCTAACTACTTTTAGGTGTGTTAAAAAGATCCAAGAGAAGCCCTCAAAAATCCAGTGTTGTTTTGTAGCCCATACTCAGGTACATGACCACTCCACAGCCAGTGCAGGACTAATTCAGAGCATGGTCTTGTGTGTACATTAGCCAAGTAAAATATTTCAAACTATGGGCTTCTTTCAGCACATCCCTCAGCAGATTGCATCCATAATCTCTTACTTGCAAGCATGCGTGTGAGTGAAGCAAAGTTCCCCTATCCAGCCAAGACAAGAACCTTATCAAAGACCTTCACTACAACCAAAACTGTGTTAGACTGGGTCCTTCCCTGAAGGTTTCATTGTCTAACACAAGATATAGCAATTTGGAAAAATTGAAATGGAGAAGAAGGGAAATACTCAATGGACAGAATCAGACACACTGACACCCCAACAGCTCACTAAAAAAGGAAACCAACTTCTTGGATAAATGTTGGCACGTGGAAGTTAAATAAAGTATTGGTGCTGAGAGTGATTTGTTGTGCAAGAAAATTAAAAAGAAAGGGGTAGCAAACGCATTCTTTATGTCATCTGGGAAACGAACATACACTCCATTAAACTTTCTAGGTTAAGGTAGCCAGTATGTAGAATACTGACAAAGACTGAACAGTATTCATCGAAAATGAAGTTTAAAAAGTGGAATATTAAAGTATGATGGTATCCTGTAGGGACAGACTGGTTCTCTGCCTCTTCTGTCATCACACGGCACACACATTTATCCCAGGGCTCTCTTCCCTGACCCATCTCCTGCAGCACAGAAGAAATCATTACAGACAAGAGGTACCGAGTTTCTCCTAGTATCTGTCAGCTTCAGCTTTTTTCTGCCAACCTCTCTTCCAGGAGAATGTTTAGCAAAATATCCTATCTCAGGCTACAAGAACCGAAAATACGAAACTGCTAATGATGTGCAATTGATGGGACATCAGAAGTTGCCAAAAGCAAATGTTATCTGCCAAATGTGTAACTTTATTCACTTCAACTCTCTTATCCCAGGCATAAATTTGATGCCATCTGCCTAACGTTTTCTGGTTTACTGCTCAAGGACAATTTTAAAGCTCTTAAATGCCAAAGTCTGTAGTCCTAACAAACTACAAATCAAGGACGCATCCAACACAAGCCATCTCCTCTGAACAAGAACTTGAGGTGGGGAGAGAGAAGTGTATCTCGATAATCCTATCACACTCATACCTTGTCTAAGGACATTTAATAAAAATAACTCCATCTTCCAAGTTATTATTTGTGTAAGTAGAAAACCATGGATAGAGATTCTTCAATACGGTGATGCTGGAACTGCTCGACAACAAACTAAACCATGCTGCTAAAACAAAACACGAGAACTAGGGAGAAAGAAGTATAAAGTATTTCATAAAAGTAAGCTTTCTTTCCAATTCTATTTCCTCACTTTAATGATTTAATACTGAAACACTGGGGGAGGGAGGAGTGGGAGGGGAAAAATACTCTTTAATAGAAGTTGAGGATACCATTCCCCGCAAAATCCCAGCAACCAGAATGGAAAGTTTCAAACCCTACTGAAAATGTCTTTTCCCAATTTCCATTTTGATACAGAATTGTCAGCAAAAATAGCTTTATGAAACATTCTACCATCAACGATTTATCATTTTCTGGTGTAAGAAGTTAGGCTGGAAGCTGACTTGTCCACAGCAGTACAATGAGAACATTACAGTTATCAAGTTTCATATACAGTAAAAACAACCAAAGAAAACAGCATGTTCCATTTGATCCTATTTGGAGGATTTCTGTCTGTTATTAAGGCAACTCTGTACCAATTTTTTGTCTTGATTCCTGTAAATATCTTCCACATACACAATCCACTTGAATTAGCTTAAAAGGCAAATTTCATCAGGGTATTATTTTAGAACTATAGAGGTACAGTATTAGTAGAAAACTTCAGGGAATTGCTTCTCCTACCTAGAATAGAATGTATCTATTCTAGGTTTTATATACTTTGAGACAAAGATTAATAAAGATTTCCAAACACTGATCTCACCCTTGAAAAGCCTGCTATTTAAGAAACACCCAGCAAAACTCCACACTCGTATCTTCCCAAACATCTTTACCACAGTACTCAGTCTGCTGTAAGGAGCCACCCACAAATCCAGTGCTGCAAATTCTCTGGAAGTCCACCACTTTCCAGCTAACCTGGGTGAGCAGTATTGAAAACAGAAGAGGGCTGTTAAGAGCTGAGAGTCCTGGTTCCTACCCAAACCCTTTCTGAGAGCACTGTTTATAGATGTCTACAGTATTAACCTTGAGCAATGTACTTACATTTATGTGCAATTCCCAAATTACACAGCAACAGGCAAAGGACTACTCATGAATTTGAAGCTATGTATAATATCACTGAATGAGGAGCTTCTTGAATTAAATCAAGATTTCCAGTATAATCCTTTTGATGCAGCATTGTTTCAGTAGCAGCAGCAGCAATAGACTACACACACTCCCTTCTTACTGGTCCTTCCTGAAGAGCAAGTGGTTCCAAGTTCAGAATGACCCCATCAATTAAGAAGGTATTGCTACTTAAAGTGCTTACGGTGACTTGAATCTCAGGAAGTCCAAACACACTGCAAACCCATCAAGACCAATCTCCATTTTATTCATGGCAGAACACAGTGGTTTGGCAAGACGTGCCCATGACACTACACTCTGTAAGAGTCAGGAATGCTACACTGGAGTGACAGCTGGTAATACTTACCTTCAAGACACTGGTAGAGACTGAAGTACTGAAAATCTGAACAACTGTACAAAACTAACCCATGGGCTTCACTGAGTTAGTAGATATGACTTCTAAAGTGAGCTTTACCATTTGTTCACCATCTTCCTTATCCCCTGTCCCCTCTGTGAACTGAATTCCCAGCAGCAAAGAGAAGCCCAGAAATTTGATGTAACTTGCCCGAGATGGTCCAGCCAGGCCCCAGTCCTCTGCAGGTCAACATACAGTTTTCAATGTACGCTACATATTTTGGAATTAATATTCATGTACTGGCTACTAATAAAATCCGAAGTATTTGTAACTTGTGATAGCTGCTACTGAAGAAATCAAGTGTCTAGTTGCTGTTTCTTTTTAAACATAATCAAACTATACAAAACTTGATGAAATATTATGACTTCCATATACTAAAGCAAATAAAAGTATTGAAACTATGTCCCTACATGTCCTTTCTTACCACATCACAGTACCTTTCATACTTTACTCTTGGTGACACCTGGACTGTATGTTTCAGTAGAGCCTTGCACAGAACAGGCTACTTTGAACTTCTGCCTTTAGTCATAATCTACAAATACTTGGTCTGTGAGAACACTGAAAAGTGTTCATACTTTAGGAACTGACTTCTGATGTCAACACCCCAACTATAATTGCATTGTTTCCAACTTTTAGTGACAATGTTAACAATCAAGTTCATGAGCCTGTGAAGTAAAACCCCCACAAACACAAAATAATCCTAGTAACAGTGTTTCACTCTTTTATTCTGCCTTTCTTTTTTGCATGAAAACTAAAGTGTGGTGTGCCTGGGGTAAAACAGTAAGCAGCGTTTGTACCAGCTCAGACACCATTTCAAGATTTCATATAAAAGCAAGAGCTGATTTTAGGATTAATGTGTGGTTGTCAGCAGTGTTTCACAAACAGGTAAGGAATTTTAAATGGTCATTTAAAACTGTAAAGCTAATTAATCAAACTGTTACAAAGCAAGAATAGTTTATTGTGGATTTTCTAATGCTACCAAGATGGGATTCCTTTCTCATAGGCTACATTAAAGGAATAAATTTTAATAAGACTTTGAATAATGGCTGTAGATAACTTCATCCTAAAGATGCTTTTAGCACCCACGTTGCCTAGAGGAGCACAGATTTTTATCCTGCTCAAAAGGTAGCTTTTAATCCAAGAAGAGGCCTTCAAAGTCAAAAGCCAACACATGTAACTGTCCACACAAACACGAATCCAGACTGTCACAAATCTACTTTGGAGGTATCCACATGTCACAATAATGGCTAAGTGTTTGTAAGACAGGCAAAGGCCTTAATGTACCAGAGTTTTAAACTTTCTCACTTATCAAGTTGTTACACTGTGAAATGAAGCTCAGGTTCTGGCTCCACATGAGCATCTCTGTTGTGGAAGTAACAGGCGCATTCTGAGTCAGACACTCAGACCAAACGGGTGTTTGCAGTCAGGTGTTAACACCTGTGTCCAAACTGTGAACTGTGACCCTGCCTCTTCAAATTTTGTCTTCAGAAGATGGAGCATTTTGCAGCCCTGATGGGTTGAGCACATGCTTAACACCACAGTCTGATACAGCAAACAGAACTCTCAGTCTTCAGGGGATCAAACAGTAACAGCATGCTTACTGCCCTGATCATTCACAGCTTGACTTACAGACCACTGTAGTCACTGACAGAGCAGAGAATGAACTGTGAGCTTCCAAATGACGCTCAGCATTGCGATGAAATTTTTATAGCCCAATTGCCTTTTATTTGAAAACTAATTTAAAATGTGATTTTTCATGCAATTTTTTCTTAATGTGCAGTAGTAATTAACTGGCTTTAAGCTGCCTAACATTCTCCCAACATGGTAATAATAAGTGTTACCCAACTGCAGTGGCTGATGAACTTCCTTGGGTATTCGTTCATACACACAGAAAAATATTTCTCCTTTGTAATTTAGAGGACCTCTGAGGTTACAATAAAAACTTCTGCCCTTTCCTGCTGGCACCAGCCAGTTCTACCCAGCATTTGGAAGGATCCATGAACTTCAGAACAGACCCTGCATTTCAGTTTAAAGAGCAAGGTCTTGTTATTTGTTATCAAGGCGGGAGCAATGGGAGTGAGAAGCCATCTTTCTGCTTTCACCCCCCTCTCACTTCTGATGTCCTGACGCAACAGCCCACTGGGAAGGTGACATGGGGGGAGAGATATGCCAAACTTGTAGGTGGCTAGAATTTCCTTCCTCAAAGCAACCTCTACAAACTAAAATAGCAATAAGCCATTTGCCAACCTTCAAGCTATCATCTCTATGAAACAACACTGCCCAAGTCTCCAAGCCACTTCCATGTAAACACCTGCAATGCTGGCAAATGTGCATGTGATAAAACCCTCTAGTGTATTTAGTACATGCAGATTACTATGCATCTCCTTTCTTTCTTGTCTGCAATCATCTCCTGCCCTCCAGTTCCTCCAGGAGTTTATATTATTTTTGTGTTTTCCCTATGCTTTTCCGTGCATCTACTGTTTCACATCTCCTTCCCTCTCTCACATACCCTTATCCTTGCATTCTCATTCTACTCCAACTTTCCCCCCATTTCTCTGCCTCACAAACCTGGCTTCTTTATATTTCTGATCCTTTGAAGATCTCTCACTTTATTCTTCACACTAAGCCCTACAATAACCTCCTCTCCCCAGTAAAATCTTTCCCTTTTTCTACCTACACATTGTGGGATTGCTCACTCTTCTACAGCACAAGAGACCCTGAAGTCTGTTTAGGAGAGGAGGACAAGGAGCACTCTCCTTTCTCTCTTTCCAGGACAGGCAGTTTCTTGGTACATTATGCTCTTCCCCTAGCGGAGCTTCTCAAGAGGCATTTCTCTGGCAGGGTCACAAAGCAGACTCACAATAGCTTTCCTTGGCTGCACAGGAACTGCTTTGATGGTAATTGACTCTCTTCCCCAGGCAGAGTATCAAAGTGCAGAGTGAATCCAGGCTTCCCTGGAATTTGGATTTGGCTGCCTGAGCTAGAACAATAGTGGTGATGCTAGACAGGTTTGATAATGGCTTCTATTTTAACTTCTGCCTTTATTTTTTAGAGCTGCCTGTCACTTGGCATTACTATCATGCTTGCTGACCAGCGGTATGTTTGTTTTCATGTACTCCCTGCTTCTGTGCAGCTGTATTCCTCTATGGATTCCTCCAATACCTTCACTGCAAGCTCTGTGGGGCAGGATGATTCCTGCACTATTTGCACAGCCCAGTACAGTGGAGGCCAATGCTGCTTCAATGCTCAAATACACAGCATCAAACCTCAGGTCTGGTCACGGAACAAGGATGACAGTATTGGCAAGAAATGAGACCTTTCCTTGCTCCCCAGAGTCTGCCTACTGCCTTGCATCAGACAGAGCAAAAAAGCAAAATGGGCAGGATGCGTGCAAGGAAGGAGTTGAAACAGTGCCCAAGTGAATGGAAAGTATCCAGATGGCTATGGTAACTCACACGATGGGAGTCAAATCAAAACAAAATGAAAACAAAACCATATGCCATGTACCCTTCGCTCTCTTGCACTCTTTCTCTCCCTGCTTTTCTCCTGGCTGTTGCCCCAGGTCTTTCTATCAGTGCAGATAATAGTACGTTACTCAATTATGTGTATGTCATGAATAACAATAACCCCTCTTTTACATTAGAGATCATGGATTACTATTATTCATGTAACAAAGAATGTAATATGAAACACAAAATTATACTCATGTTAAGGTTCAAGGAAGTGTAAGGGTCTACACGGGAAGTTATATTTCTTCATTAAATCCTTTTGATCTGGTATGCTGTATACTTATAAAAGAGAATATTAACTTTACATGTCTATGTTGCTATATGCTATAGAAATATCTACTCACAACCTGCTTGTATCTCAGGGGGAGTATTCAAAAGCATCATGGCAGTGGCAGCATCAATGTCAGGATCTGGAAAAATCAACCAATAAATACATTATTTACAACTGGGCTAATCTTCTTGCCCCCGTTGCTAAACTACAGGCTCAACCAAATCTCTGCAGTGAAAAAGTATGAGTTCATTATTCAGAGGGCTCCTTAATCACATGTTGAATTTACCCCCAAACTTGCATGTGATCCCATTGCTACTATTAAGTAGAGCGCAGTGATGAATGTCACCAAATTATACTCATGTGTGCATGATACCTTTACTGTTAGCCTCATGAATTCACTCTTTAATTCTTTGGAGAGTATTTAGATTGCATTATAAAGGATCTGTGAAAGCAAGTGCAACATCACAATTTAGAAGCAACACAGAGAGATGAGCTGACAGTAGAGTGGGAAAGCATAAGGAACACCTACACCTGAGCCGGTACAGAAGACGACACTCAGTCATTTTGATTTGTCGACAGGGATTTCAGCAATGTTTGATAAAGTGTTGGAAGCCAAACCGCTACAATTAAGGGGAAATTAAAAAAAGAAACTAGGATTTCACTGAAGCACCAACTTATTTGCATCCTTATCCACTGTCATTTAAATATAAGCAAAAATCATCAGATGGCTGCTGCTATTCTTAAATGGGTTTCTGAATCCACCACGAACAGTCAGTTGACAGATGGTAAGTTATAGAGACAGAACAAAATATGATTCTGTTATAACTATATTCACTTGCTTCACACACAGCAGCTCGGCTGCTATGGAAATGTAGGTAGCTATGACAACAGTAAACAACCCCACAACGGCCACTGAATAAGCTGAAAAGAACATCTGCCCCAGCAAAGCGTCCCAGCTGCCCTGGGGCGCAACTTGCTAATCGTGCAGTGATGCCGTGTGACAGAGAAAGCCGCCTATGCCATGTCCAAATAAATGAAGTGTGCAACTGAAGCAGACATAAAAACGCACACCCTGGACAACTGCTGACTCTGTGCCGCTAAACTGAATGACTAATGAGTATGCGTTTGTTGTTTGGGGGGTGGCTTTTTCCAGCTTGTCAGTATTTATACTAAATTACATACCAAAAAATTCAATTTACTACTAACAGCTTCATGGCACTTTATTTTAGCTATTATGTCACAAGATTACTTTTCACTGTTAAAAATGTATTTTTATTGTACCTTTATATATTTCAAATCTATTTCTAGTAATGTGATGTGGTAGAAAGCCCTGCAATTTACTAGCAATACAAATGACATAGAGAAGATTTTAGTATCTGCTTATGCGAATCATAAATTTAATTGACTGGTTAAGAAAATAAAGGGTTTTTTTGTTAGTTTAAGTATGTGACCAGTTGGAAACACACTTCTAATGGCTACTCTTATTTAATTGCTGAAACAGTAAATAGAGCAACAGTGCAGCGGGTGTAAAACTAAAGTTGAAGCAACAGCAGACTAAATCAGTACAAAAGGTGTCCACACACAGGAAAGCAGGTGCTTGTCCGTCTCATGGACAGGCCAGCATATCCTCTTTCAAAAGACACCAGCAGACTACTACGAAAAGCAGCTTTACCAACTTATATATTCATCTTCAAATCCTTAGAGCAGTTTTCCAGTACCTAAAGGGTGCCTACAAGAAAGCTAGAGAGGAACTTTTTACAAGGGCATGTAGCGACAGGACAAGGGGCAATGGCTTCAAACTGAAAGAGGGCAGATTCGAATTAGGTTATTAGGAAGCAATTCTTCAGCATGAGATTGGTGAGGCACTGGAACAGGTTGCACAGAGAGGTTGTGAATGTCCCATCCCTGGCAGTGTTCAAGCTCTAGTGGAAGGTGTCCCTGCCTATGGCAGAGAGGTTGGAACTAGATGAGCTTCAAGGTCCCTTCTAACCCCAACCATTCTATGATTCTATGATATGATTCTATGAAGATACATCAAAGGCAGTATTCCTGTTGCAAGCACCTCTGCTGCAAGTGCCACTTCCAAACAGCTTCACTCCTGAACACATGCCATGTTGCAGGACTGGGTCCACATACGACACAGCAGGGGTTTCCTTGTAGTCAAACTGAAGAGGGATATTCTATCTAACATTAAAAAGCAAGACAAAAAAACAAAGAAGCCTGAGAAATAAAGCCAAATCAAACCAGAATTCTTCCATCTCTTTCATACCATAAAATCAGAAGACTGTTAGAAGTTGAATTTACTGTATCATAATTCATGCAGCCAACTTCAGCATTCATTTATCAGCTGTTCCTGGATTTTGTTTTCTTGTTTTACTTTAAATAAGGTCCCACCACTGGGTAACATTGTAGCATGTTAATTTTACTGCTGAAAGAACAAAAGGACACGACCAGAAAAAAACATGTTTCCTGAGTAACAAACTGTGCTTTGAGATAAAATCGATGCAACCAGTTTATCTCGTAAGGTGTAGTCTCGGCCTTTGGACCACTAATGGTACCACCATATTTGTGTGATGACTCCATGACACAAACATGAGCTCTTTACACACTGGACTGTATCTGCAACAGCTGTTTCCAAAGCACAACCATGATTTAAAGCCCATCCACATCTGCTATGGTGTCTATTTCTATTGGTGTATTCCTGAAGAAACCAGACAGCTATTCCAGAATGCCCTGGCAGAGGTAAGAGGGCTTGGAGACACACACCCAAGGTGTGTCAGTAGGGTCCAGGACAACGTGCTTTGGGTTGTCCCTCTGCATAGAGAAAAGAAGAAGGAGGGACTGGGTCCACAAGGAAGACAAGGGCCAAGGGCCAGCAGCCAGAGTGCACAGGAAGAGGTGCAGTGTCTGAGGGAAAACTGGAAGGCCAGCTCATTCTTGCACAGTGTTTACACTCACAGTTTGGAGGTGTTCTCCTGAAAAGGATGTCAAGAAGAAGAAGTAGCCATGATGAGAAGCACTGAAGGGTGACTTTGCTTAGACTGGCATTTCCTGCTTGGAGTCCTGGTACCCACCAGTACGCCAGCGCTGACAGCCCTTTCCCCACAGCTGGTGTTTTCGTTAAGTCCTTAAGTTGCGGATCCTCTCACTTCCAGCAGAAAGGGCTGACCTTGCATAGATCCAGACTGGTAACTGAATCCTCTCCCTTCTACCTGCCTCTCTGTGTTCACGAAGCAGTGAATTTTGTAACTGAGATCTCTGCCCTACCTGAAGCCTGAGATCAACACAGAGGCTCCTGAAGTTATTAACAGGGGTGGTTAGTGAAAAATGATTGCAGGAATTTCCTTTCCCTAGGAAACCAGGTTAAAAATAGCTACATACAAAGTTTCAGAATTTAGAAAATTAAGTATTCAAATGAATGCATTCTGGTTTCTTTTTGCTAATTAAAGTGGTGAATTCACTGCATACACAAACTGCATGATGATTTTTTTTGCTAGTGGAAAGCAGAAGACACCCAGCTCTCCTAGTGAAAAACAAAAGTAAGGAGCAACAAAGAGAAGGAAGGATTTTGAGTGTGGTACAAAGAAGAAAGAGTATGTCAAAGCCTCAAACAGGCAACATGGGAGAGTGACAAAAAAGCAGTGACAAGAATTGCCAGCAGCCACAGCTCGCCCTAACAGATGACTGCTGCCTATACACTTGGTGCTTCATGCTACAATCTGAAGTTTCAGTGCTTGGTCCCTCATCCATGCAGTATTCTTCACATGGTATCAGAAAAGGCCTGGAAGCAACCGTAAGCACTTACACAAACTCCTAAGGCATGAAAGCATACATCCCAATGCAGTTCAAAGCCAACAAGGGGCACGAACTCCACCACAGCTCAGCACCTCCCCTTGCAGTGCGAGCCTGTGATATTTGCCAGCATTGCTTTCAAAGACAAAACTTCTTTTGATGAAGATGATACCAACAAAGGGTAAGTCACAAGCTTCATGGCACGTTTGTTCACTGCATTTTAGATTCAAGCCCCTATACAGCACAGTGTTCAAAAGCGAACACCAAATCAGTAAACAGCATCTAGCTCTTTCACTGAGGAACTAACCTACAATTTATCCCTCGGTGGAATTATGATCTAGTGCATATTGTCAAGACATGCTTTGAGCCAAACTTCACTCTGCACATCACCTGTATAGATCAGAATCTGCCTGGCACAGACATATGAAGTGGCACAATACAGGCACGAAAATATTTAGGCATGAGATAACATACAAACATTCAGCAATGCAGAGGGTAACCCTCAGGTAGCAGACTGTTTACTCTAGAACTGACAAAAAATACTTAAAACCAAAGAGGTATGTGAGAAAGACGGATGTGACAGCAGCCGTTTTATTACACTGTGATCTCTGATACGAGTTCATTTCATAGAGAGAGGAAGTGTTTTATAATAATTCATATTATTTTGATATTTAATTTCAAACTTTGATCTGATTTCACTGAATGCTTCAAATCCATCCCCTTCCAACTAAAAGGTAATAAAAATTAGGATAACAGAGTCCCTCTATTTTGCTAGAGGGCATTTATTTTTACTGCTATACTATAAGGTTTTAAAAAAATAGCATTTGAAGCAGTTCAACGCAACCATGGCCTGAATTCTCCAGCACAGATGCCTACAGAGAGGCACTTAAGATGCATATTTAGGTACTACTAAAATGTTACTGCCAACTGACAAAAACCCCCATAGTTAGTAAATAAACTGCACCATCTGTGCACTACAACCATTGCCATGTTACCTCATCAGGAGGGAATTTAGAAGATCTTCTTTAATTTGAAGCTACTACATCAAAAACTCAACTGTGTTTGTAAAGAATTTAATTTCACTTCACCATTCGGTATGCTAGTTTTTGGCCCCTTCTGCATCAGCACCCACCACTGTTTTTTTTCTACTTGAATGCTCTACTCAAATGCGTAAAACTTATTTCCACTGTTCCCAGAAGTCCAGTTTATTCCTCTTCTACAAGATCAGTCTTTTTACTCCCTGCCTCAACTCCTAGCACAGCCCACTCCTACTCATTTTTTTGTGATTTGATGTTTTGATGTTTCCAATTTCCAGCAGTAGGACAACGTTGCAAAAGCATCACTATGTCTCCCACCTTTTCCCTTTGGGCTTACTAAACTGCAACAGAGCAAATAGGAGCTTGCCCCTCCCACATCATGATGGTTAACCTTGATATGAGCCAGGTTAGGTCAAAGACATAGAGAATAATTAATACAGAGAAAGTTCTCCCTTCTCTCCCCCTCCCCCCCTTTTTTTTTTCTTTTCTATTTTTAACTTATTTTGACTGATGACAGAATAAGAACATAGCTGTTTAAATAAAACTGCAATGTGCAAGATAGAAAGAAATACCTGAAGAGAACTGTAAGTACTGTAACTCTGTCAAACTCCTTGGTGTAGGATGCCACCGAGTCCACTTCTGAAGTATTTAAAAAAGGTTGAGAAGAGCTCTTAAAATCAACAGAATACTTGTGGAAGTGTACAGTAAACCAGTAGGATTCAGAACCAAGATCTTGGGAAGAAATGAGAAGTTACATTCATACCTCAACAACAGTGTATGAAAGACCAAGAATGAGAATTCTGGAAGCTATATAATAGAGGCCAGGAGGAAGCGATTTCACTAGCAATACAAAACTGGTCTGGCAGTCACAGTGGTTCTCCCACTTCTTTGAAAGGATCTAGTATGAGACACAGAAGAAGAAAGGAACGGGTCTGAAAAAGACGATCAGTTCTCCTGGTTTTGAAGTTCATTTCCGGCACTGCCAAGTAACCTATGGCACAAATTATTCTGAAGTTTTATTTAGAAAAACACAGAACATTTGTAACAGAAACCTTCTTCCTGCTCCTCTATTTTGTTAAATTTGCATCGTCATGAAGCTGTATGTACAATTTCCATTCTCTAACAATACCATATTAACAGCTGAAAAACTGTATAAACAAACAGTTACAACTTGTATTCTTGTTAAAAATATTAGCTCTAATGAAAGGAATGGTGGGAGAAAGAGTTACAGAAGGTCTTGCACATGCATGAACTCGAGGAGATTCATCTATCATTTGGAAAGCTGTATGAAACCAAAACGTATAATCCTAACTTTTCACCTCAGCAGTAAAGATTAAGATCAATTTACTGCTAAAATAAAGACTTACAACATTGATACATATTTTACCAGTGCAAGATAAAAATCTTGTAAAAGACAGCAGACTGAAGAAGTGAGATATACATCTTATATATAAAAATGGCATATTATAACACATTCTCTGCTTAAAAACAGGACAGAGATGATTGCTTTGGTTTTGTTCCTTTATTTTTAAAATATTTTTTCATTTGGTGTATGTTACTGGCAAGCTTAATTTTCAGTGCTGAAGGATGTGAAAATAAAATTTATACATCACAAACACAACAGTAAAGTCTTTTTGACTCCATCCAGCCTGTGCAACTTGTACTACTGAACAGAAAACATCAGCTGGAGAAACCACTAGCCAGTGAGCCTAGCACAGGAGAAGAGAGAAACCATTTGCTGTTCCATCATGTACTTACCTAATTTGTCATCAGGAATTTCAACTGTCTTCTTAACTGATTTCTGCAGCTCAGATTCTACAGTGGAAGATGGGATTATGAGGGCTGTAACTCCTTGCAGCCTTACGGGTTGCACACATAGTTTTGGGTTTTGACCAAAGGATATGCATACACACAAACGCACATGCTCTTTGTCCCCAGTAATGCAGATGTGTGTTAACCTCTAACTGGGACATCAAGGTCATCATTGCTCAAGCTTTCACAATGTCCCTGCTGCTTACAATAGGTTTTTCTTCCAGCAAAGTGGGAGGATGGCTGGCAGGGGGAAGCCCTCTACAAAACTCCAGCCATTTAAGACCAAATAAACCATACCTTATTGTCCCATGTAAATGTTTGTTGTAAGTGCTTGTTTCCTTCTCACACTATTTCAAAACACATTTGTCCACCAGATCCTGAGAACAGAGTATGTCATTCAGTCCTGCAAGTGCCGGGCGTGCCAACTGGAAAAGAGCCAATGCAACTCGCACAGTCCGAGTGACCCTTGGGGAAATGTTTACAGCTGTCCCCCGCTCTCTAAGCCACTGGCTATGAAGAAAAAGGTGGCTTTCAGGTACTCTCACTGCAAGATGAGTCTTCAGGAGGGCTTCACCCGAACAACCCAACTACTGGAACCACTATGGCACAACCCCCTGCATGAACATGGCAAGGGAAGAAGCCCTGGGGAGGCAAACATAAATTGCACACTACTTTCAAGATCCAGAAAGCAAAGGGTGAAAAAAAAGACAAACACGAAAACAACGACAAAAGTATTTCAGGGATTTGAAGAAAAAAATGCCACTAATGATGAGTAAAGGGGTCAGGCATGTGACACCGCCAGTGAAAGGCCTGTATATAATCTAACTAGGGAGCCAAAACACAGTCTGAAACCAAAAACAAGAGAGAAAAAGGTGAACAAAAAACTAGCAGCTAAAATAGCCATGTGCTAATAATGCAGGCAGACCGACATAATAAAAGAGGAACTCAATGCACTAGTGTTATTACAGGAAAATTCACAAACAGGGTGGAACAGCAATTATTATTGAAACAGGTGTCAAAAGGTCTGTGCTTTTCAAGGAAAAGAAATACAGGTTTTATATGGTAGGATACTGTCATGCAATAATGAAACTCCAGACTTTGGAAATAGAAGAAAACACGAAATACTCAGAAATGCTGTGGAATGATGGTCAAAGACTTCTAACAGAGAGACACTGAGTATGCTCTTGACTTCTTGCACCAGATATGGATCTACATCATTAAAGAAATGGGAATTATGTCAACACAGGACACTCACCTCACAGTACAGACTGGAGAACAAATGCTATTAACCATGGCAAGGCCAGTTACTGAGTCAGCTGACAAGTTTCTTTATCCACATTGCTGAATGAACAAGAATAGATTCTTTCCTACACTTTACCTTAAGTAACGAGGATGACTTTTAAACAGGGAACCACAAAGTGATTCGGTTTAGATTAAATGGGAAGGATAATGGCAAGCCTAATTTTGTTTAAGATCTATGATTTCCGAAGAACAAATTTTGATGAACTAAATGGTTTCCATAGAATCTCTGGGAAACAGATTGGGCTGAGGAGCTCTGGGGACAGCTGCAGTGTCTGCAGGTCACTGCATGAAGAGCTTGCTCCAGATTGTATCCTGAGAAAAATAGGAGAGATTCACTCTTAAATGAAAAAAAAAAAGAGTAAAAAAACCCCAAAGCTGGGCAACTGAACTGATAAAAAAACAACTTTAGGACAGAAGAAAGATTGCTTAGCTTGCTCAGTTAAGCAAAACAAAGGCAGAAAGGAAGTAAGACTCTATCAGAACAATAAATGACCATGGGATGCAGGTGGAAAAATCAAGGAAGAAGGTTTAAAGATAGTTTCAGTAAACTAACATTTGCTGAAGACAGATGGGTAACCAGAACATTTCTAGAGAACAGAGCAATGGTGTTTTGGGAAATTTCTTCTAACAGAGGCTGGAACAAAGTAAAAAGTTTGAATGTGAGTTTTCAGAAGTATTCAGCAGTGTTGCTGCTCACAATGTGACCCAGAGAAAGGGACTCTCCAGAAGCTGCCTTCCAAACCATGCTTCTCTAGGGCAGTAAGCCCTGTGCAAAACTCAGAGACGGAAAGAGCACAAAAACACAGTCATCAAGAAACTGTGCCAGTGGACATGTGCACCACGGCCCATCTACACAAACATGGAGAAGCACCAGGATCATGTGTTCAAGGCCAGGTTGGATGGAGTCTTGGGCAACATGGTTTAGCGCAAGGTGTCCCTGCCCATGGCAGGGGGGTTGGAACTAGATGATCTTAAGGTCCTTTCCAACCCAAACCATTCTGTGATTCTATGATTCTGTGTCTGACACTCCAGGACCAGATCTTGCACCACTTCATGACAAAGCCTGCAAAATGTTTATGGGCAGTGCTATGGATGCACAGGACCCACACCTATCAGCATCCAGCGTGCAATGTGCACTGAGCTGCTGAACTCAGGCAGGATGCCTGAAACTCAGTGGTTATCTGCACTTGGAGGAAAGCAGCGCAGAGCTGGAGCCTCATACCTGACAGTCAACACAGTGGAGAGTTGATGCAAGTCCCCAGCTGCCATATGCAGCTAGCCTGAGCTCTGCGGCAGCAACCTTAAGCATGTCAGCAAAACTCCTTTCCCATAGGCTACTCCAGTAGCACTGCACCCATGGGACTATGAAGGAAAGCCAGTGAGAAAGCCATGGGAGACGTGGCTTGCAAGTGCTCTCAACTCCCTAATTTCACTCACTCCCATGCCTGCACATGAACTCCTGCTCAGACTCTTGCCTTCTCTCTTCTGCTTTTCTCTGCAGGATAGTGGAGCCAGTCCATGCAGGAAGGTGCAGAGAGCTGTAAGCAGACAGAGCCTCACAAATGCGGGACTGGGAGAACCAGGGGGCAGGCAAGTATGGTGGTCCATAGTTTACGGAGGTCTGTGCACACGGGCTTCTTCATGAACCTAGGAAAGGCTGGGAAATTGGCTGCAAGCCCAACAGCTCTCACTCTGGTGTACACTGTAAAATCCTGGGTTTCAAGGTGTGGCTGTATTCAGGAGGGCTAGAATTGCTACCAGAAGTATGTTACCAAACCAGCAGTATAAACATGACCAACTAGCAGATTCACAGACAGGTAGGCATGCAGTCTGCTGGGGCTCAACTCCATACCATACAGCTGTGGCGGCCAGCACAGGCTTGCCCTCAAGTTCAAGACTGGGTGTTTTTTTCCCCAGGAGAGACAGTGGATAAATGGAGATATGTTAAGTGCTAATTCTCAAGTAAAGTCACGCCCAAGAGCACAGATCACTTTTTGTTTGTAGAATCATGTCCAAGGCAGGCAGGCATGCATATTATAAAGAAAAATCAAAATCCGTACCATTTACTTCCCTTCTTTCCAAGACTGAGACCAACTAACAGCCAGAGGTATGAATCCATCAATAGACAAATATATTAAATTTTATTTCAAAATTTTTCAAAACTGGTTTTGAAAACCTGTTATTAAACACACTTGAAAACCCTGCTGAGGCAGCTGTTTCTCCCCCACCAATCTTTTGCAAGTGTATCTGCATGAAAGACCCAAAGGACTAGACACCAACTTACCCAAACAAATGGAAGCAGACTAAAGCCTATTTTCTGTCACAGCACTTGACAATCATTGTTTTGCGTTGCTGTGAGCCAGCCCCAGCTTGTGCATGGAGATGCTGAAGACTCACTCAGGTCTGTGGATGGTGGCTGAGCATGCTCCACAGGGAGTGATGTTCAACATGGCTGGAACAAGTTGCTCTTCTGCTTCTCGGAAGGAAATCAATGGAGGAAGACAGCCCCAACAACACTGCCATCATCTGACAAAACTGGTTCCACTCTCCTGCAATCAACTTACTTTGATTTTCAAATAAAATAAATGACAGTAAAGTAGGAATCTAGTTTTAAGGCCTTTTGACTTTTTTTGCTGGAGAGCTTCCAGGTGTGCTCAGGGATGAGATACAGGCTAACAGGTAAGGCAGTGCAGGAAGTAATGTCATTTTTGAAGGATTATTATAATGAAATATGAAAACAAAGATAGCCTTTGAAGATCTCCACATTCCCACGGCAAACACCTACAAGATAACCTCTAGAGTACCAGAATTACTTTCTAATTACAACAGTCAATATTCCAAGAATACTGTGAAAGCTCCTGCGGAAAGCAACACAGTGAACATAAGCTGCCTGAACACTGAAGAGACTTTAAGAGTGAAATTAGCTTAAATAGCATACATAATAATAGGATTTATTTAAAACAACTGCAACAGAGCTTGTTTAGACTAAACATTACATCCTAGTTATTAGGGTTTTTTTCTTTCTTACTTCAATACTTCACACAGATTTTGTAGAATCTGTATGTTGCAAACCTGAAAAAAAAAACTAGCTAATGTGCTTTTGCTTACATTTTTCTTGAATTCAGCTGCATATGCATCTCAGATCTTCCTGGAAACACTTTGCTAATGCAAATATTAATACCATCTGTGCTATATAGCAGCAGACCTGTAAGTTAAACACTGGCTTTGCTGGAATTTTTTACTTAAACATTGTCAAAACCAGAGGAAATATGAAATGCCACGAACCAAAATGTGATGAGAGAATAATTCACCTGTCTCTAGAAAGCGAGCACTAAGGCATGACTCTGCAGCTAAGTTGCACTTACATGCCCCTTGAACACTTCTAACCTGACGAACTGCAACCATGTACCTCCTTTCTGCTGAAAAAGGTTGAAACAACCTTTAACCTTTTTCTTACTATTTTCTGCTACACTTTAATTTAAAAAGAAGTTGAGACACAGGATACCACTTCTGCCAACCTCTAATTTGCTATGAATGATCCTGGTCAAACTCCTTGGAGTCTGAACTGCCACTAGCTGACAGGTGAGGTTATCAGAAGAGTAAGAAATGGGCAGAATACCACCAGAATTCCTTCGCAAACTCTTTCAGATCCTCAGCTGAAAGGTGTAAAGTGTATTCCCTTCACAAAACAGAGCTGGTAAGCTCAGGGGCTCTCATCCCATTCTGTTCATGTAGTGAACAGGGACCCAAACTGACCACGTGCACAGGCTGAGCCTAGCAGAAGCTGCTGGACATTAAAAAAAATAAAGTTAAATGAAGCTTTATCCAGATAGCAGTGAGAGCTGTGGCTGTAAGCCAGGAAAGCACTTACATGGGCATACAATCCAGCGAACGAGTAGCGGCCATGGAAGAGGATCAGCGTACCAGCATCCTGCAGGGCTCAGCCCCAGACTGGAACAGCCGGGCAGCTTAGCTATAGCTCAGGACAGTTTTGTTAAAAATTAGTGCTTTCGTTAACAGAATCCCAAGTGTGTTTTGTTCCATTCTTGTGGGCATACAGCAAGGCTGGAGAGGAAACCAACTTTTAAGTGGTGCTAGATCTCGTTTTGCCTGCAGCTCCCCGACGTAGCTCCCCATCCCTGCTGGATGGGGAGGCCGCATCCCTGCTGGGGAGGCATTGGCCATCCATCACTCCAGCCAAGCAGGGGGCACAGTAAAAGCTGCCATGAAGAAAGAGACGGCTTGCTTTTAGTAAGTAGGAAGTCTTCTTGTCAGTTTTGTGTTTACACCAAATAGAAAAAATGCCTCACATTTCTTTTTGTACTCCAGAATTTCAACAAGCTCTAGTGAGAGCTGGTTTATTGATTTCAAGCATGAGTTTCTGTAATCCTTGCCAGTGCAGCACACAGGCCTCTCTCTGGCCTTTTAGAGAGTTCTGCTTCATGTACATACTGAAAACAGTTCATACTAACTCTGCCAGCTCAAATTCAATTTACTAGCATGATCTGTGCGTCAGATCTGTGCATCTGTGAGAGCAAAGCATGGGCTGTCTGGGGAAACAAATCTTAATAACGTTTGGTAATCAGATCGATTACAACAGAACAAAACAGAGAGAACACATTAATCTTGCCCTTCTCTCCATCTCTGAGGCTCTGGCACTGATCTTTAATGATCACCTGCCCTCTCATGGGAGAGTCAAATGGGCAGGACAGCTACCCACCACCACACAGGAGCCCTCCCGACTCATCTCACCACCCCTCACGGCCACAGTTTCTCATAGGTGCTGAGTTTCTCAGCACCCCAGTGTCTGCTGAACAGTACCCTCGCCATGCTGAACCTCCCACTTCCCTTCTTCCTGTCTCCAGCAGGGGGTAGAAAAATCCCAAAGTTCAAGGGTGGCGGACCTCCAGGAGAGCAAATGCTATAAGGAAAAAGCTCCTATATATTTTTCATTTTAATGCCACCATTTATAGGCAAACAGGTGTCTTTCACGCAGTCAAGAATAGAAGTGAAAACCTTATTGGGCTCCTTTCCCCTCCCCTAATACATACCTGATGCCCCAATTTAAAAACATTCATAAATCTGGTGCAATGTTTCATCTGGTATGAAAACCATGCTAATGGCACGTGTTACAGTCTTTGTAGAGCCTCTGTTATAAATGCCACAAAGATTCTTCCATTGTGAACACACCAATGAAAATTCTCTATTTTATGCAAAACTGTCAGTGAAAATCCAGTAAAGTTAGAGACCTGACAGTTACGGGGCTCACCTCAGTGCAAAAACCCAGTGCTAGACTGTACAACGATAATAGTTACGGAAAATAATAGTGTAAAGCCTTACAATGGCTGGAGGTAAGTTATACCGCTCACCTGTTTCAGAGAAGATGAATAGTGGTAATTATGCCCCATTAAAAATCAATATTGTTAGACTTGATTTTGACTGGGAAGGGCCTGGAATTCACAAACCCCCAAATCTTAATGCTGGTGAAGCACTGAGCTACATCTTCCTTTATCAGGGTTGAATGTAAGAAGCTCCCATCCTTTTACTTTCAAGGCAAAGTGTCTGGAAACACATTTGAGGTTGGTTTTCATGTCATTACTGGATATTTTAACACAAGTATTTGCAATGTTACAAACAGCTTATTTATAAAGTTAGTTTTAGAAGTGGGAAAACTTCCTTTTCTACCCGTCTCATGTCAGCCAGCAACATCAAATCTGATCTGGCCCTCAATCATGATAATGCAGCACAGCTTGCTTAGGCTTTTTACTGATGGGACTGCTTTGAGATTGCTAGAAAGGATGCTGATGAGTATTAACTATGATGTCTGTCATTTTGTATCTCTGGGTAATCCTACAGCTCTATCATTATGATAGCAGAGTGCCTCTCAAGAATTTAAACACACAAATTCTCTCTTTTCTTTCAAAACTTTCAGATTAAGTAGTTTGACAAGGATATATGTGTACATCAAAGAAAAAGAGACAGGTATGTGCATACAAGGTACTGGCAAAAAAGCACAAAAGACAGAAAAAAGAAATTTGCAGCAAAACCTGGCTGAGTGTGTATCCTTCATGAACTCCACTTTCCATGGTCCCCAAAGCTAAAGCTAGACTGCAATGTCATTAACAAAGGAGCTCACAGCTTTTCAGGGGGCAAATCTAGAAGAAATCTCTTGGAAAGCTTTAACCATTTGGCTAACTGTGTTGGCTTTCCAGACTGGAAACTAAACTTATATTCATAAAAACTCTATACAACCTAGCCAAATTTATTTATTTATTTATTTTAAAAACAGTTGAAGGGTTCTGTCAGAGCAGCAGATCAGTTTTTACCAGCAGGTCATGTAAGGGTATATAATCCACCCAGACCAGAGAGAGTCTAAGTCCACTGTTAAGATGGATGGAGCAGATACTTCTTGCTGGCGTAGCAAAATGGTTATCCAATAGCTTTGAAAAACTGAAAGCCCCCCAGAGCAGAGGCAGCAGCAAGTCTGCCACAGAAAGGACGTCCCATCTTCTCCACCACCACGCTTTTGTCATCTGCTCACAGAAATGTGAATTTGCCCTGGTTGAAAAGAGCTGCACGACTGCCTCTCATGTTGGCTGAAGCCATCATCTCCATGAGACGAGACGCACATACACGTATCTTACATCACCGCAGTGCCACCAGCTGACCAAATCTAGAGGGAGCTCATCACTGACCCCTCACAGCCATCTGGTCTTCTCCAAATTTGCTTGTCTGCACACGTTCTTATCAAACAAACCCTTACCTCGCTTTACAAACGCGGCTAGGGAAGAGCAGCTGACTACAGTCGTCTCTCACAAGCTGTCAAAACAGTTTTCCTTTCAGATACCCTGAGCATACTCACAGATATTGCCAGTTGGTGGCCTGACCCTCTTTACCCCACAGAATGCAATCAAAACCACATTTCTGGTCAAAACCCTTCATGATACTTAAACATCACTCCCCTCTCATTTTCCTTTCTATTTTCCTGTTTCTCTTTGGTACATATCAGTCCATCCAGCAGGCTTTTTCCCCTTTTCCACATGGATAAGTGTGTGGTACCCACTGCTGTGGCACCAGAGCTCCTCACCCCCAGTGAGACACACCAACATACCCGTCCCAAGACTCCCAGCAAAGCTGGGTCAGGGCTGGGGCCCCCAGTTTCACCAGGGCCAGAAACACAACCCCTCTGGGGCAGACAGCCACTGCCGAACGCTGAAATACAATGCGTTAATAAGTAGGTCAGCCTGTTCCTATAAAAGCAACGGGTTTAATGCCGACCATGCCTGCCAGCAGGAGTGGGAAAAGACTGCAGTTTTCCCCCGTTTCCCACATTCAGCCTCTTATAAGCCCCACACTCCTCCTCTGTGGTCAGGGCAGGGCTGGGGGTGCCTCC
This sequence comes from Nestor notabilis, assembly GCF_000696875.1. Lineage (NCBI taxonomy): Eukaryota > Metazoa > Chordata > Aves > Psittaciformes > Psittacidae > Nestor > Nestor notabilis. The sequence continues at coordinate 79,424 of NW_009910664.1, forward strand.
AGCCCCGCTGGACCTTGGCCTGCAGCAACCCCACCTTTGCAGGGCTGATCATGAGCCACCGCTGAAACCCTGCACCAGAAAGCAAATTCCAAGAAAACAAACACTATCACTAGGCAATTGAAATGCAGTTAGTAGAAACAAACAAACCGTCTGCAGTGAGGATACAGGGCTCCATGCTTGCTAACAGGTTCAACAGGTTTTGAATGCTAAGTCACCCGGAGCAGTATTAGTGCCTAAAAGGGAAACACTGCAAAGATCTTGTCACCTGGGCTTTCACTGCTGTCCCTGCTTTAGAGTAGTCCCCCCTGCCCTGCCTTTTCCCTCCCTTTGGCAAGGAAGCATTTTGACCCTCTTTAAATTAGTCAAGAAAAACCTGTCCCTGCTGTCCAGCTAAAACATGCCAGCACCCCAGCACACTGTGCAAGAGGGAATGCCGTTCACCTTGCACTGGTTTCAGTTGCACAACAAGGTGGATGTTGGAGCGAAACTTGGTGCAGAGGCAGCGCCAGGCCCTTTGCCCAGCAGCAGCAGCACCTCTGTGCTGCTTTCTCACCAGGCTCACTGCAGTGACCCACACAGCCCTGCGTAATCCCACCATCAACACGGGGGCTGAACCCCACCCGCATGGATTCTTCACCTTGTCCATACAGAAGCTCTCCCGAATGAAAGGATCATCACTTGCAAAGGACACCGGTTTATTTAATAAAGGCTCTGATACCCTCTTGTCATTTTATCAGCAGCTATTGGCATTTACTAAATACAGTGCAAAAGTCAATAAAGTTCATTCAAACATTTCTTCTCCTTTCAATGAAGCAGCTCATTATGATGCCTCTGCAAATGGATCTCCATGAATCAGCCCAACATGGCATCCCGTGGATTGCTAGACCACAACACAAAGCCCAAGTACCATCTGCTCCTCCCATGAGCTGGTCTTGAAAGCCTTTAGCTTTTGTAAACAACTGCTGGTCCACTTGACTTTGAGATGCTGCACAATGTAGAAGAACAGACAAGCTGACTATAATCAGAAGCTTTATAGTCTTCTAAACTTGTTTTAAATAATGCATAAATACCAAAAAAGACACACTGTACTCTTCATCAATTTTCATGCAAACTCAGTTCTCTGTTGCGTTTTCTGTTTATAGTAACACAGCTATAAACCACAGAATAAATAGGACTATTTTCTGTTCCCTTCTAGCTCCAGTCCAGAAACATACACTACATTTAATTACTGTTTTGGTAGAGTCCACCTACGCAGATGGGCTGTGCTTGCATGAATCAACTGGTATCTCTGGATTCAGAGCACAGAAGAGGTTAAAAAAAATGAGGGCACTTATGTCAGCCCCTCCTTCCTCTCCCCTGCATTTCATCACAGTGAAAGGGTTTAAAAGTAAAAAATTCCTTCCACATCATATAATCCTGGCATCTGCTGTGCAGCACATCAAGCTCACTTGTTCTGCTGTGTTATTACCAAAAGTAACTGTACAGATTCGGGTCTAGAACTCCATTTTCCACTCCCTGAAGTTTCCAAATACCTGTTTTTCCTATTTGGGCACATCAGAAAAAGCAGTAAACACAGCTAGTAAATACAAAGCAATCTTGTCTAAGTGCAATTCTGACTGCATTACTTAAGAAATATAATTTCCTGAGGCTTTTTACTACCTTACTTCATGGTACGCATAATATGGTATCAATCTACCAACTTCCTTCTCCTGCCCCTGTCTTCAGTGGCCCGCAGCTCACCCGTGACATTATGTAGTTCAAATACGAAGCCATTACTATGATTAAGCCACAGAAGGAATCCAGTCTAAAGAGTGAGTAGGTCACCGTGGTCATGTTTATTATTTAATATCAGTGGGAATAATTCATACCACACCAACAGTTCTCTACCACTCCATTTATCAATTTCAAAGTAAAGTGTGTCAGATCTCCAGCAGTGACAGGAGACCAAAGGCTCAGTCCATCTGGACTGCCTCTGTTAAGCCCTGGGCCTGTATATTCAAGGATGCACTCTAGAGTAAGATACACGGGAACAACCCTTCTTTACCTATACCTGTGTCCACCAAACCTGTACCAATAAAACACTGGGAATAGCATGGCCTCAAATGCACATCCTATTTCCATGCAGACACTGTGGTTTCAGGTAATGTGTTTCATCCTCCCTTCTGAATGGATGAGCTTAATTTTTCTCCTTTGCATGGGCTGTCTGGCTGGTGTACTCACTCCGCAAGCTTTTTGAGCCAATGACTCTCTCCTACTACATGTGCCTCAGCTGACAATAATTGCTGTAGCTGTCCTGAAGTCTCCAATTTATCAGGTTTTTTCAATGTGATTGAATAAGAAACCTCATGTCCTCACTAACACCTCTCTAGATATATCTTCTTTGCAAAACAGGGCAGCGTCTCAGACATTCAGCTAACATAATCATTAATTTTCTTCTTTAACATGCTTCTCTTAGCACCCCCTTGCTATTTGTTAATGTGATCTTCAATACGTATTGAAACTGCAATGAAACAGAAACACGAAGAGAAGAGATGACACTGAAACTTAAAACTTTATCCCAATAATCCCCCCATTCCTACACATCTCACAGATGAGACATTTTACTTTCAGCTGCTTTTCCCTATACGCCTTTATCCTGCAGCCTCGACAACTGGTGAACTACTAACTGGGTTTCCAAATCCTTACAACAGGGCCAAGTTTTTTGCCTTTTTATTTGGCTAATCTTTTCACATCTATTTGCCTTGCTGCCACGACAACTAAACAGCACATAAATGATTTGGGTTCATTCAACAGATTCCAAATTGGGAGCCTGCCTATTTTGTTTGCTTTAGGGCAAAAGGAGGAAGCAAACAGCAGCTTTTTAAGTGAAGTTGACAATATTATTCTCTCAATTATGGCTGTGGAAAGATACAGAAATGCAAAGTAGTCTTTACAAACAGAGTCACTTCGTGCTGATCCAACTTGTTTAAATTCACTTAATTTGATTCAGCCTCTAGAAGTGGTTTAACTTTGATACCTACTGTTGGGTTTTTTTACATTTAGACAGATTGTTTTCAACTCAGCATGACAAACTGATGTTAGTAAGTTCCATTTAGTTTTGAGTATTTGGGATGGGAGCTCACAACCAACAAACCCTGAGGTTATAGCCAGCTCTCTGGGTGCCCAATGCAGTCGTCTTATTTGTACCATCTGACCAATTCTTGTGCTGACATTGCTTAATACTTTTTAAGACTTTTCCACCAAGGTGGAAAACAAGAAGCTACTTTAAAAGGTCTGAAAAAAACCCACTAAGGCATTTTTTAATAACTGCTTGCCAAGGATGTACTGCTGCATAATAATTTTGCAGAGTAGCTGCAGCAGGCAATCAGGTCTGGCATATGGTAGTTCAGCTGCAGTTTGAAACTGCAGGTTGGAAACTGCTCTGAAGCACAACTTTACTGCTCCATGGCATTATGGCAGTAATTTGAAGACTTCTTACCCAATGTAAAAAAACCCAAAAAATAAATTAACAAAAATAACCCACTGAATAAATGTATTTTTTAATTAAATAAATGCATTTTGAAACATTAAAAGCTCATTCAACTTCTTCCCAGCCTGGCGCTGGCAACTAAACAAGTACAACGTGCATCATGGCAAGAGGCCAGAGTAATATCACAGCTAGGAATCCCCTCTCTTTAAAAGTCCACCAAATTGCAAGAATGACTTTCAGCTTTGCTTACATGGTTTTTAAAAACCAAACAATTCCTGCATCTCCACTGGAAGGCAGCTCTTCCACTTACAAAATACTGCAAGGAGCAGAGTTCAAGAGCAAGGGACACAGAGAGGCTTAACTCAGCTCCTCCACCAGAGTTGTGCATCCCACCTTTCAGCTACTCCATAAGCATCACAGGCATTAGCAGAAAGAAATGAGAATTCAGCAACATCATATTGGGATGTAAAACTCCACAACCACCAACACACAACTATCAGAAAGTCCCTAAAGGTGCCTTACTACTCCAGTCCTTATTTAGCTTGAAAACAGTCATGGCAGCTATTTGATTAAAAAAGTCAAAGAAAAAAGAAAGTAATTAAGATTACTGATGGAGGGGAGGATAGAGGAATGGAAGAAGGGGACAGGAGGAACAAGAAATTTCTTACCTGGTAACACCACCTGAAGTCGCATGAGAAAAGACCCAAAAAGATGACACCTCAGAGGCCCAAGAAATTCTGTGCAACTGGTCAGGCAAATACAAAACCATACAATCGATAAAAGATTCACAGACATGGAGGGGAGATGGAAGTTTGCTCTTTTCTAAGCTGAAGGCAGAAAGTCAACCAAAAAGACATGAAAAGACAAAGTTGACCCAACTCTAGTTTCTGGTGTTGATTACAGCCCTGTAGAGATACACACCCCCCAACACTTCCCATGAAGGTTGTTGCATTACACAAACACTACAAATGATTAAAAATTACATGAAATTTTACAAAATTACATGGTATGCTTCTGCTTCTGTTGCCAGCCCTGAAGTGTTTAGCACAGTGTTATGCTATCAAGTTTTGTACACTGTGCCAGTCACTCCCCAAGGTGTTTATGTGAAGCACTCAGGCAAAATGAACAGAACATCTGTATTCTATTTGCTAATGAGCAATCATCATTTCTACAATTCTCCAGCCAGGGATTTTGCTGTTTGGAATACTAATGCCATTTAAAAAAATTAAAGGAAAAAAAAAGTATGCTCTGCTCATTAGTACTACAGTTACTAAAATACTTTTGCACTATTTACAATGCAACCAGGCTTCTATTTCAATTGCTTTCCAGTATTTTTACAAAATTAGAGCTTTCAGAAAGAAAAACTTTGATGATATATACTTAATGTATTTTCAGAATTAGCATCATTTGCAATGCAGCTCTTGCTTTAATTACATTTTACCCACACAGAGGCAAGGACTTAAAATAAACTATTATAAAAGCTTTTCAAACACACCGTACTGAATATTCTCTTCATTGCTTACTTTCTGTATTTTGGCAACACCCACAGCAAGCTAGATGAAGTAAAGTAAAAGCTATGAAAATACAGGCTATGGCTACAAACAGTTATATAGAATTCCTACGTGTGCAGAGAGAGTGAGGAAATACAATAGCTTTGAAATTCAGGACAAGTTTTGTCTGTAGACAGCAGCAGCTATCAGTTTCCCTTCTAACCAATGGGTATTTGCATGACGTGAGGACCAGGATTATTCTCTGATTGAAAGGCCACATTGTGAAAACAGCAACACGTAAGGGAGCACTGCCGGCTGCCCCCCCTCACTGCAGCACTTGGGCATTTCAGATGTAAAACTCCCTTATGACCCAATGCATCAGAAATTAATCTGCTGAAGCCAGTGAAGTTGAAGAGCAGTAAATGAGATCAGAATGGGATATTAAAGTTGACAAACTCAATTAAAGTGGCTTATATAAGAATCATCTTTATACTTGCCCATAGCATACTGAAATGTAACTCACCAAAGCAAGAGAAAGATGACTAAATACAGGATTTGACTGATCTAGCTAAGAAAACCCGTTGTGGTACTTGTGCTCTCGTGTGGGAGCAGGCGAGAGAAGAGCATCCCTGCTAGGCAGAAGGAACACAGTATGACAGAAATGTCTGGTTTTCTACATGACAGCAGAGATGTATTTCAATATGCCACGATACCCTTTCAGTCTGAAAATAAACACCCTCATCCCGTGATCCACAACTGCATTGGGTAGGGTCAGTACATTTCAGTCGTGACTGAGATACTCAAAGGCAGCTCTGTTCCCCAGCAGGATGAGATGTCTCCACTGCTGTAGCCATTTCCCAGTGAAGACATTGCGATGGAGCGTTCCCATCCTCAGCTGGGGAGGCTTTCTATTGCCATGGCAACCGGCAGCAGTCCACACACCACTGAGGACCGCATCCCTCACCCCGAGGACTGCATCCGTCACTCTGGCAGGACGGAAACGCTGTGCCATACCTAAAAGCCACCTTCCTTAAAGAGAAAAGAAAACAATAGAGAAGAAGAAACAACTCTCGCAGATGCTGGGTGAAATGATCTGCTCACCATAAACCTGTCCCTTGCCCTGCACGTTCGGCTGCAGACTGGTTTAAATCACTCCAATGGGGAGGTGTTTTGTTTGATGGAAATTCCCAGCTGGCCTCATTTCGGTCAGCCAGACAGGAGGCAGCCTGATTTTTCAGCATCTACCTCTCCTTTTAAGCAGTTGCCAACCAGCTTGGAAATACACATCTCTCCTTCTCAAAGAGCTTCCAGCCTGCAGCAAGGCCAGGCTCAACCTGTGGGGAGGAGCTGTCCACCTCAGAAAGCAAAAGGTCCCCAAAGCCCCCCACACAGCAGCCAAGTATGGGGCAGATCAAAACCAAGGCCAGAAGATATGCAGGAGCAAATAACTGTTTCTTGTGCTACTGCAAGGTAACTTGCACCTGTCCCCTTCTGTCCATAGAGTGCAGGATGCTCTACTCAAGCCAAGACAAAATGTATGACCAGAACTACTTCAATTTGGTTAAAGCTTTCTATGTCTGCTTAAGGAAATGACAAACCTATTTTAATACACAGATGACCACAAACCATAACTCATTCTTGCTTCCCCAGAACTAGTTATATACATGTCACCAGAGTGCCATACCTCTTGCTTTCCACCTAGAGAACCCACTTTTCACTGCTGCAGTCCAGCACATCACAGACTGGACAGTATTCTCCATGCAACAGTTTAGAGAAAAAAACCAACCCTTAGTCCTTCAAGTTACATCCTTAAACCATGACAGTACTTTTATAAACTCACCTAGAAAAAGCACTGAGATATAGCGGTTATTATTTAACACCACATCCAATGGGGAAAAATAAACCACACACCTTATATAAATACCGATAAAAACCTTTCTTCTTACTGTGTTTGTAGTAGCCTACATCCACACTACCAGCAAATATAAAGGAACACTGTGTTCTTGCACTGAAACAGCGCACCTTTACTGTGAAAGTAAAGCATGGAACCACGTTTAAAGGCAAATGAAGCTAAAACCTGACCCAGGCTGAACACAAAGTTAAGTTCACTTAAATGTACAGAATGTGACCTTGCAGTTTGAGCAAAGCTGTAAAAACATCTAGAAGGACAGAAGAGTCTTTTAAAGGGAAATATAAGAGTAAGCACACAAAGAACCTGGAAAACCACAGAAACTATTGAAGGAAACTTAAACTGACATACAGAAATGCCTGCAAACAAAACACTGGGGAAACACCAGACTGAAAGACCAAAACAGAAAAGAGTTTATGCAAATACAGAGTGCCCTTCATTTGCACATCAGGATTCCCCTTCTCACGGTGAATAAAATGGATACCTAAAGGCAAAAATTAGTTGTTTTCATCATGCAATGCCTGTGCAATTTTGCTAGAATATATTAGCAAAGAAATATGCCAATTCTGTCTCAAAATGTGTTAGAATCACAAATATTGATGTGTTTCCTCAACAACAAGAGCAGAAAAAACAAAACTAGCGCTGGAATTTGAAGGGCTCACACTTATTAAAAAGCAATGAATTAGAACTAAACAAAAAAGCCCAAATGAACATGGAAAAAGTACAGACAGGCCTTTGCCTCCCCTCAAATCTCCAAACATCCTCTTACTGCCACCCCCAAGCATGACAGCATGATGTACTGGGCCATGTACCAGAGACACGCTACAAATAGCACAAGCTGCAATACTGACCCAACATCAAGAAACCACCTCTTAAAACTAAATTTTAAACAAAGCACTTTCATGAAAATTGAAAAACGTAAGGACACCAAGAAAATCTGATGGAATTCAGTATAACATAAATAAGTTTGACAAAATTTTCAGTTGCTGTTTTAAGTAAAAGAGCCAGATCTAGAAGATGTTCTCACAGTAAATCCACTAATGAGGAAGTTTGATGTTTCCAGCATAAAAAGATAGTATATTCAAATTTTAAGTGTAGCAATAAAGTAACCTGCCTTCAAAGTACTTGAGACCAGAAGAAGCCAAGGGAGTTGAACTTACTTTCTTCTTACACATTAATGAAGTAATGGCCACTCTCATCATTACTAAACTAGTTTAAGCAATGCAAGATCGTAATTAGGAGAGAAAATGCATATGCTAGTCCCAAAAGGAAGAGACATACAAAAGGAGGATCAAGCAGCAGGACTGCATGGAACATCTGACAACAAAATGTGTGCACACAACACATAATGGAGACATTTGTTTATTGACAGTTGCAAAGTAGGCTGAACACTTTATTTACCATTACCTCATTTTCAGTATTACACAGATGATTTGAAAGAGGGCAACAGGGATATAAGTTTAACAAGCATGAAGCTCATCTGTGTGCATATGTTTATGCTAACAACCACAGGAAACTTCAGCTCTTTACCTTCTGCCTTTTCCCTGTGCAGGGCTATGACAGCAGAACAACTTCAGTGCATGCCAAGCACACAGCTCAGAGTCTCTCCTCCCAATGTCTTTAGGGAGCAGCTGAACCAGGCTAGCTGCTGGCAACCAGGGCCATTCCCTCTTTGGCAGCAGCACTGCCCACTGCAGGAAGAGTCTGCAGCTCCCTGACTTCTTCCTTCACCACCTCTCTGAGGCAAGGGAGCTCATCTCTTCTTCCCAGTCAAACCTTGGCTCCCAGTACAGAGGACTGGCAGAAAACACTTCTGCCAGCAGAAGACAGAGCTATGCACGTTGTGTTCTACGGTCAAACTTTTCAGGCTGGGATAACGCACTCGTAATATATCTCTTGCTATGGATATAAAAGCTTGAAATAAGAAGTCCCCAGAACATCCAGCCCTCCTACATTGTTTAGATCCTTTTTAAGATGGAGCATTTAACCAAGTTGTTGTCTTTCTGTTGAAACTAGAGATTTTAAACCACCATGGCTGTAATAGAGACACAGACAAAATCAGAAGGCCAAGTCAATGTGAGTGTCATACAAGCAATGGAGGATGTCTCTTACTCCTCCTTGTAAGACAGTATGCGTGACTGCACAGACCCAAAGACAGACACAGACACTCTTAGCCCTTCCAAGCCAGCCTTTCTTCAGGCAGCTCTGTAGTAGGTGAGCCTCACCCTTTAAGCGCACGGTGTTAAGACAGCACTGTTTCCAAAAAGCTACTGACTGAAACGATTCTTGCTCCTCAAATTAGCACCCACAAGAGTATGGAAAATCAGACCTATGGCTCTTGGCCAGGTCCAGCCCTCCGGTACCAAGTCCAGGACAACAATTTTATAACACACTGCAGCATCCCATACAGCTGTGTCAAAATGGTGTAACACTGATCGCCTGTGACAGGAGGCATTTGTACTAAGAGATTTCTGAAAGCAGTACAGTATTTCTTTGTGTGAAGTAGCTGAGAAATAATACTCTCAACCCCCCCAACCTTCTTTTCCTTTGTGCACTGCCAAGCAAAATGGGCCCAAAAACATGCTCTCTTTATTCTTTTGTGCCCAGCACAAAGAAAGTTTTGGCAAGGATGTGCCCTTTATGTTACGTTCTCTAAAACACTGAAAGATGTATTGACTGATATTTACAGAAAGATGTTCATACATCTACACGCAGTGGCTGCTGCAATGCTGACTTATCTCTATTTCAAACTGGCAATACAAACCAAAACATTTTAAACATACTTGATATAAGCAATTTTTCAAATAAACAAAGACCTAGGGTAAAAACACCCCAATACCTGAACCCTACTGCTTTATGCCCTGTGTTTTAAACTAATTATAGCAAAGAAATGACAACTTACAATGTATTTCTGAGTATTACTGAAAATAGAAGTGGGCTAGAGTATAAGGAAATGATTACAAATGTATATGGAGTCTTTGTTTGTAAATAAAACCCATCATAACTAATGGCAAAGGCAATCCTTGTAACCTCCTTTTCTCAGCCTTAGAACTGGATTTATTCTCCCTGCTTGTTTGGTGCTTTGCCACTGGCAGCATTGATTTTCTGCTCTCCTCCGTGACAGACAGAACTCGAAATCCAGAATCCCTCTGGTTTCAAACTTGTGCTCCATTCTCAGCAATAGCAACAGCAGTATGGAGTAGGTTTTTTTTCTGTGACACAGCAAAGAGCCGACAAACCATGTGAATACAGGCAAGGTGCCCAGCACTGTGCCAGAAGAAACAGTCCTTCCTAGTACAATCTCTTCATTGCAGGTGTGATCTAATTTATAGCTTATGGAGTTTCACTTATTCCTGATACTATCAGTGTGCTGCCAAATGCTTTACTTGTGGCAATTCTTCCCCAAAAGTCAGACTCATCTGCACAACTACGAAGCTGTTCAGCAGTAACAATGGCAAGAAATTTTCCAATTTTAATAAGGATAGATAATACATTAACACACTCACCAACTCCAACTTCTTGCCCAGGTATAGTTGACGTATGCTGGTGGGGTCCCCCTGGTGCAGTGCTCACCTACAACTGCATGCCCCAGTGCAGCAGGATCCTGCCCACTGCCAGCCAGGGACACCTCCACGTCACCCTCAGATGAAACCAGGGGTGAGCAGAGGGCAGCAGGGCTGGGGCATGATGATGCTGTGCACCATCTTGCACTCCTGAGGAACCGGATCACAGCCAGTTCTCAGCATGTGTGCAGGCTTGGTGACAGAGCACTGCTGGAGCGTAACACAGAGAGAGTCACCGCGTGCCAATTTGCATTTGGTGATGCCTCTGCAGGTATACTCTAGATAGTAAATGCCAGTAAAAATGCTTTTTGGTGGTATACAGTGTTCTTGCCAGGAGAATTCACCTACAAACCTATATTAACAAACCCTCACCAACACAAAATACACCCAAACTGAGTGCTTGGAAGGTACAGCTACAGTTCTGCATTTCTTGTAGAACAAAATATAGCACAACCCATCACGTACGAAAAAGTGCTCTCAATTATTTCCAAATAAGTACTTTTAAATACAGTAATTGCAGCGATGCTTTAAAAAGTAACTCGTATTTTAAAATATTGCTGCTTTGCGTATTAAATCATTTCTACTGCACTAGCAGGAGTTAGAAAAGATGTGTAAGGTCTTTAAAGAAATTAGTTTTCAAAACAGTACAGAAACTTCATTTTCTTTATGCCTTTTGGCAAATTCAATCAGTACCATAGCTTACGCTCCCTAACTTTGGTAAATCACTCTGCTCCTTGAACACAAGAAAGGATTAAAACTGGCCCAACATTTGGGTAGAGTTTTAGGTTACAGACAAAAGAAACATTTTAAAACACGGAATCTGAACTGAAGTAATGACTCATCACCCATTGCATCTCCCTAAGTTTACTCCACAAATTCTATTACTTCATGTTCTGTCTGTTGTTTCTGGAAGGAAGGAGAATGCCTGCTTGAATGATCCAGCTAAATAAAAGCCACAGGAGATGTTCTCCTGCTGCACACGTGTTGCCCGCAGTAATGCGACTGGCAGTCAGGCACACCTGCACAGATGAGAGAACTGCATATGAAGAACATATTTTAAGTTGATTAATAGCCAAAAGGCCACTTAGATAACATGATAGTACTGCTGCACCCTCTTGAGAGTTTCAGTCTGCTTACTTTTGGGTTTACAGCCCCAGCTATAAACCACACAACTATCCGAGTGCTGCATAAAGGTCCATGAGTCTCTAGGAGGAAAAGTTGGATGGATAGAAATCTTGCTTCTTTAATGTCTTCTAAAACCACAATAGACCCTAAACTTTTTATAATTGGCTATGTTATACTCAGTAAATGATGTTTATGTAATTAAACATCAGTCAATACTGTGGGCAAAGGAAAGCCACCGGGATAGTCAAAGCTACCAGCTGAAGAATTGCACACAAGAGTTGTGCTGCCACAGGATTCGCCTTGTGCAGAAGCCCCACAGAAATTCAGGCGATGCATGAGTCGCTTCCCTACCACATCTCTTGAACATTAAACTGTTACAGCAAGATCATTACACTTTCGATTGCTTGCCTCCTCCCCCATTTATCACTCAGTACACCTCTCTGTGTTAATTGCTTCTTAAACACTGCTCATATTTAAAATTCACTCAGCCTATACCATTTACTTCCCAATATAACTTGATGTTCAGAGTAAAACACATCATTACTGTATAGAAAGTTGTACAAATATAATTAAAAATAAGGTGGAAATTTCCCCTCCTGCAATTCATTTTACAACATACATGTCGTAATTAAGCTTAAAGACCCCAGTATATGCTAATACTTTGGAACAAGCTCTTTTTCACCTGTTCAAACTATGATTACATGAAAAGGACTGGTCAGCACTAACTTCCACAACAAACTCTTAGTCTTTATGGGGAAGTTTTCTTCAAGCATCCTCCACTGACAACACACGCAGCCTGAAATCCTTTGGCGGAAGGTCCAGGGGCCAATGCGTTAAGTCCCTCACGTGACACAGCTGAACATCACACAGGAGCAACAAAGAAGTGGCTTTAATACTGGTATTCATAAACTGTGTAGATGAAAGGTTTTATTCTGCTGTATCAGCTCATAGACTGCTCCCTGAATCTCCCTTGTAAAGAAAAACAATTAAAACCTGGATTTGGACAGGGCAACAGTAGAACATTGTCCTCTGGACCAACAACAGTAAATGTGCGCAGTGCAAACCTCGTGCAAGTCTTTCTTTATTAAACTGTCTGTGTGAAATCGGGACTTCCCAAAACCTAAGCAAATCAGCACTGCCTTATACCACAGGCTCAAGTAAGAGGAACCTGTCTGCTTTTATTCCACTAAGGACCACAGGACATGACTGCAGGAAGTTACCACCGAACCTGGAGCACCATTACCTTGAATTCATTAACCCTCTGAGGAACTGTAAACTTTTATTCATACCTCTAGACAACAAGAAGCTCATTTCGTCACTGCAAAGTGCAGGGTTAATTATTCTTAGCAAATAAAGATTTTCAGGAAGAACTGAAGTTGTAAGATGTTTTAGTTTTTAGATGTTTAGGTTTTAGTTCAACAGGATAATACTGACTTTCTTTCCTTTTTAATTCATCTCCCATGTAGCTGGGTCATTGCTGAATTATTTCCTTTTAATTTTTAATCTAGCAGCTCAGGTACTTATTCTTCCTTCTCTACAACATTTGCATGTATTTCCACAATCTCCCTTTAGGACAGGACACCCATGCCTTGGAAATACAAAAAGCCCATTCTTTCTGGATTCATTCCGTGGTTGCTGCAGAAATGGCAGCAATTTAGTTCAAACATTTTGAGAGGGAGCCTACTCCTCACTGCAGAGCAACAACTTCAAAGTTGAAGTGGCTGCCATAGTACATGGCAGATTCAGATGGGCAATGGATAGGTGGTCCAGTTTGGACTTTAAGCAGTTGGCACCTTATCTGAAGCTTTTGACTAGAGATCTTGCTAGCTACTGACGGATCCCTCCACCAGACACAGCAGAGTTTCTGAGCAAATTTAATCATAAATGACCTATAAAATAATCTTTTTTATAATGCTGGTACAATGACATGTGTCTTTCTCTGTAATTACATGATTTAACTGGAAGTGGTAAAAAGTGAGGGGACAGGAAGGGGAGGGAAGGAAAAGCATGGCCAGGAAACCATGGTAAAAACCAGCTAGAGTGCATCAACAATTTGCTCCTGCTGTTTGTCCTGAGCAAACTGGTCAGCATCTCATTGAGTGGGCACACATCACACACACCCAAAATAAACAACCAAGCTGCGCCAATGCCAACAGTGCCAATAATACAGCATCAATGCAGCAAAGTACTCTGTCCAGGAAAAGAAACTTAGGCTTGCAAAAGACCCTGTAATTAAAACGAAAAGAGCTGCAAAGCTACTCTTCATTTCACTCCAGAAGTAAATTGTTTAACTGTAATTAATGATCAGTTTATTAAATAAGCTTCAGGCTTTTACATCATAATTCTCTTAAAATCCTCAGCTCTTATATAACACATAAGATTGAATTTACAGTGGCTACTTTGATTCTGAAACATCAATGTTCATTTATCCATCAGGGGCCCAGCAGGACAGAGTTTACCATTCCTTTTAAAGTCAAACACAATGTGATTTTACTTGCTCTTTGAGATTAGCTCACTGTTTGCACTTTCGTGTGTCAGGCCAGTTTTAAAGACTCACTTTCGGAAGCCTACTGGAACCCACTGCATTTATCACAGCAACAAAGCCGCAGGAAAGGTCTTTTTGTCTTTTTTTATGCTTGCCTTCCCCCCCCCCAAACCTTTTTTAAAAGGATAGTACTTTCTGGCATATCTTTTCACAGTCACTTACCAGACCAACACTCCAACAAAGGCTACCTGTTTCATCACATTTCCCAAGTCCTTATTGTTAGGAGAGACTATAGATTTGTCAGTGAAATGCTGAAGTTACTATTCTCTGCTAATAAAACTTGCTGTACTATAGTGCAATGCAAACAGTCAATCCTAGCTAGTTTGCAGAACACATAAAAACAAGCATGTTCTCGGCAGCGACATCGTTATGCTTTCTAGGGTACTACCAGACACCTCAGCTTCAGTACTAACAGAAAAAAAACCCCTCTGAGTTATGCTTGAAAACCCCTAATCCATAGTGGAGCAAAGAATCACAGGTTTTACAGCCTTTTGCACTAGCTCCGGAGAACAGCAGCAAAGAACAAAATACCACCCTGTCAGCTTTGAGAGAGTGTTATGCTCTGCTACCCATCAATGCAGAGAATGATTAAGTCTTGATTCCTGGTGCCAAAGACTTCAGATAAAGAAGCGAACCATTCATTTCCAGCCATGATCACACTTAGCAAAGCAAGCGAGGGAACCAGCAGTAAAGTATGCTCGGCTACTCAAGTTTATTGTGATACGCTTGGAAGTAAGATTTCTTTCTATGATGATGTCCAAAAATCCACTACAGGGAGGCACCAGCAGATATTTATTTATCTGAGCTTAGCATGGCTTCATGAAGAAACAAGAAATACTTAGTCTGGATGACAAATCATTCCACAACCATTATTAATCCTCCAAGCAGTAAATATTTCAGGTTTCAAGAGCCAATTTGAAAGGTTAGCATTTATCTTTTTGTCTATTTCTAGCTTTAATAACTTTTGCACTCTGCCTGTAGATTAATCATTGAAGGGAAAGATATGGAGGTTTATAAATAGGAAAAATAACCTAGGCATAATAAGAGAGGGTCCAGATTGGACCAAAATTATCTCTACCTGCTCCGGTTTTGATGACTATAGCCTACCTTAATCCAAAATCTAATTATTTGGATTAGATTAGGACAGTAGATTTTCCTGAAATGCCCAGACAAACCACATGCAATTTCATATTTAGGGCACAGGGTTGCATTTCATTTCCAAATCCCTTTTAATTCCACACAGGCATTTGTAACTTCTTTTTCCCATGACAGGAAATATTTGTCCCTCTGTGAAAGTTTTTTCTTTAAAAAAAGTCTGCCTCTAAACCCAGCAGACCATTATTTGGCTTTCATTGCTATTCATTTGCTACACCTGATGTCACTGCAATTACGAAGAAGCTGAGAAATTCTAGCTTTTCAAGTGAGAAATATTTTGCTGGGCGATTGGTTTGATGTTCTTTTGAGGCAGTACGTGCCTATGTTCCATAAAAAGGCAAAGTAGCAAATAAAATATCAGCAGTACCCACCTCTGCTAGTGCATGAGATCATTCCGCCCGAGACACAGAATATGGGATGTTATGCAGAAGCAAGGATGTGTACAAATCAGTCATGTATGCACAGTAAAACAGCAAAGAAAGCAAAACTGACAAGATCATGAAAAACATGCCTCTCATGTAAACATTTTCTGACTACTAGATGGGAAGCTTATTTCTACACTTGTAATAGATATACAATCAGACCCACCTATAACAGGTTTAACTCATCCAAACTGGCTCCTGGATAAGTTTAAGTAGTCTTCAAGAAGAAGAATCATTAAGTAAGTAAAATTTCCCAAATACTACAAAAAATTTTCTTTCAAAACCGATGACCCCTTTCTTCACTCTTGAACTGAATTCCTCCATCTCACACTGTTAATCTCTACTGATTTGACAAACACGGTTTTGTTCCTTCCCTGATATAACAAGAATACTTAAAGCGCATTATTAACGACCAAGTAAAAGCAGTTCCCCCCAAAGTATGAACACACACAGAAACCCACTGCTTAAAGAGGGCGTGTGATTTGGACTGTTTGCCTCAGTACTGTTCTTAAAAGGCTGCACTGCGCAGGCATGTACAACTCACTACTTACTTCGAAAACATCCCCTTAGGAAAAGATCGTCTGAAAGATTTCCTAAATGCTAGTTTGTACACTATGTGTTTTAATTAATGTACAGAACAGAAATTACCATTTAGATAAGATAATGTTCCCCAGCCACCCCACCCTTGCATTCTGAAACTGACAGGTTTCTCAGCCCCTCATCTGCTAGTATTTCTAGCAATCCTCAGGCCCTGGATAGCATTAATTCAGCTGCAGCTGGAGAGTTTCTCCAAGGCAAGTCTCTTCAATTCCAAAGTGCATGAACTGCTTAATTTGAGTGCTCTGCAATTCAAGTGCTTTAAATAGAGAAAATACTGCAGGAAATGGCAGACCTCATACTTGCTTATGTGACGGCTCCAACAGCTGTACAGCAGAGTGAGCTGCACGTGTATGTGCAGCCCCAGCTGCCAGTACAGACAGCCGCTCAATGACACCTGAGAAATCCTTCATCTCCTGGCCAAGACCTCAGAGGGTTCACATGCACAAGTTCAGGAACCCATGGCGGAAGGTGTCACTGGGGTTTGTCATGTGGAAGCTAGCCCAGATCTTACACAGCAGCCATACATGCAGTGGAGAGTCGTACAGATTACTGGGGTCTCTCTGGTCCTGGAAGTCCTAATGGGATTTACAACCACTTCACACAGATAACCTGTTATGCCCCAATTCCTTTCCCCACTCCTTGGTCATGACGGTCACTTTCTCACTTGGCCAAGTGCAGAAGACCCTTCATCCCAGGTAAAGACCACCTGGCCTATTCCTGGTCTTCTGTGTTGCAATCTTGCAGTAAATGTCCATCACCGACAAAGAAAACCTATGGCAAATTTTCTACCAAACTGAGAGGCTACACAATTACTCATTTGGGCCTCCAAAACTCCATGTCCAAAACATACAGGCAGATACTTATCAAATCTGGGGCATACTTTTAGGCTATGGTGGAAATCTCTCTCAAGGTAGATTGTAAAAAAAGCATGCAGTGCTGAAGGAGAGATCAGGGACCTTGCGGCTCCTGCCACATCTGAAGGGCTCAGGCTTGCCCTGAAGAAGTTACTCAAACTCTCCATTTAAGTCTGGGGTACTGTTGGTCACCTAAGCCCACTAAAAAGGGTGCTGTGCGATTCAGTTAGGTAATGCTTCAAAGTATTTTGAAGATGAGAAGTGCTGCATGTGGCAACCACTCAGTGTTAGTATCATGATCCAAATAATTTATCATTCTCTAAAATTATTTCCTAGTTTTTGAGGACAAAAAGAAACGTCCTATTTAGATATGACATTTAGACACTGGATATCGTAGGGCAAAGGACTGATTTTCTGCAGAGTGCCATGCCACCTACAGAAAAATACTGCCTGAATAAACGTAGGCATTGTATATTATACTTCCATTAGAGTGACCAGATTATGAAGTCCTAAAAAATGCAAATAGTTTTCTTTGATAACAGAAAGTGACCCAGAGTTTCAATTTCAGCAAAGGAAATAATGAATAATGACACTAGCACATAATGGACAGAGGCAAGAGGAACAAACCCCCAACTAAACAACTAAGTAAGAGAATAATCTTTTTTGTTAAATGGATACTTCAGTCTCTACCTGAGTAGATTCAAACTTTTAGAATGGGTGCCAGGGGCTCCTTTTTATTATCTTTGGAGCACCTCACATAATACAACAAACTCATCCCATCTCATACTGAATTGTCACGCAGCATGCCAAGCATGGCAGAACTGGTAGTCTAGATTTTCTTACATCTACAAACAACTAACCTAAATGAAAGCCACAAAGGTGGCAGAACCAAAAAACCCCAAACTCAACTGCACCCACCAAAAGGTGAAGCACTTACAAGCTAGGGAAATGCTGCATTTCAGATTTGCTGTAGTCCCCCAAATCTCAGTTTCCACAGTTAAAGCACTGAGTAACGCAGGACTCTAATGGAAAAAGAAAAAGATTAAGCAATTGCGTAAGAGGATCTGTATCCTGAAGCACACATAACAGGAGAGCTGAATTAAAATTGCATGGAAAGATACAAACTTCTTTTTCTAGGCTATACTCCACTTGTAGCAGACAAATCACTACCAATAGCTAATTAATGTAACTGACAGTCAGCTCTGTCAGTAGAATACATTATGGCAGAACGGCAGCCTGACGGGGTTCAGCAAGTGTAGGAGAAATATGAATTGTGAAACCACCACCACAAAGCAGCACAGTGAAAGCTGGGATGAATCTTTGTGTTGGTGTAAGAACAGCATGTCAAAATCTTCCCAAACTTCAGCATTTGTCCTAAATTCATCAGAATTAGTGAAATCGTGAGACATTAGGAAACTCAGTACTTGATGTAAAACGGTTCCTTGCCAGCTTAGGGAATCCAACCAGAGAAAAATGTACCTATCCAAATGATTCTCAGAGAGGTGAGTCAGATGCAGTAAGGCATTTCTAAAGACATCTTTAATACTAACTATAGTTTACACCAGTTAGTCCTCATCACCTGTTTTCTTCTCTCATGGGTCTCAACATTGCTTTTCAGACTGCCTCCTTTCCAAGTAGCTGCTCACACAACCTGTGGGATCAAACTGAGAGACCGCTCCCTTTTAGAGGCCACCTCACTCTGCCCTTTGCAGGGGCCTCCTAAGGATGACCATGTTCCCCAAGGAGGGTGGACTGCAGCTCCCCACAGCACAACCCTAAGCAGCCAGTCTCCTGGCCAAAGGAAACTTTCACTTTCCAACCACTGAGGACAATGGGGAAACCCTCAAGCATTATTTTGCATGCAGTTTGCATACCTGGAGCTGCTTATCACACAGGCTTTTTGGTTCTGAATGATGAAACAGTAAGCCTGCAGGGAAGAACTTCTACAGGCTTCAGCTTTTTGGCTTCCTGTGTAAATTCAACAGCTTTTTGCTTCCTGATTTTTGATTAATAAATACTGAAGAAATAACCTAAATGAAGAATCCAGGGAAGCTGAGGTGTTGAAAAAGATACCTGTAATAAGACAATGCCTCACGTGTGTTGGGGGCTGCAGCTGAACACAACAGGCAGTCCCAAACAGCAGAGCATGAATCTGTTTTAACTAGCACAGACATACAAGCAGAGGCTCAAGATGCTTACTACAGCTGCCACAGAGTGATTCACACAAGTCACGTCCTTCGATAAGAATATTCCAATTTTCATCAGATTATTTGTGAAGTCATATATAACCTGAAAAATAACCTGAGATGCGTGCAAACCATGGCGGAGAGCTTACATGCTCGTAGACGTGGTAGCTCTCATGAGTTAAGAGTTCAACATGAGACCATGGCTGGTCATCTTCAAACCAGAGTTTTCAAAGGCAGCAGACAGGCAGCACGAGCTGCTGGAGCTCGCAGCTCCTCTCCTCTCTCAGGACCCTTGGCCGCTGCAATACTTGGGTGTGCCCCAAATTGCAGGGTATGGGCTGTTCCAAGAAGCAGTTTTAAGATTCTTCGTGTATTGTCTCAGGCCCATAAAGCTGTCCCTCCCATCAGGCTGACAGAGCACACTCCCCTAGGATATTATCTGGAAAAGAATTTCAGCTTATAAAACAGGTTTACCAGCTGAATAAAACATCTAGAAGAACTGTATACTTTAGGATCTGTTTTCAGATCTGTTCTAAGGTACATTTTTTCCTTCTTATTATTTTAAAATCAATCTTCAGTAGGAAAGATTATTATTCCACTCACGGCACTGCCACAACATCTCTATTTGTTGAGATAAAATCAAAAAACCCGAGAGATGCCTTTAGTTAGACTGGTAGTTCACTACCATCATCTTAAGCCATTTTACTCAATCTCTGGATTCCAAAACAGCTGTTCAGTGGTCTTGTGTGCTATCAAATCTCATTCCGGACTTTAAATTTCATTTTCCTTCCCTTACAAAACAAATATTTAAGATTTGTTGTTGCAGTTAATCACAGAGAAAGTAAAACATGGGTGAAAAGCTCAGCGATGCTTATTTTATAATCTTTGTCCTCACGAGAGTGGAAACTAAGAGCTGCCTGGCAGAGTTCAATGTGGGTCACTCTTCAAGAAAAACAGCTACACATAGACATAGGGGACGTCTCTAAAGAGAGCAGTCAAATCATGGAATGTTTACAAAATAAACCATGATGCCACCAACCTATGTGCATCTGCAAGTCCAGCAGGAAAGTAACTGCTGATCCTGGCAACAAAATTTCAGGAGGATTCATTTTGGAAATCTTCCGGTAGATTTGGATCCTGTTCTTCAGAAGTAATTGGAGCTCTGCTAGGCCCATCCTGACCGAACAGAAAAGCTAGGAAGTCGTGACTCTGCAGAACCATGTGCTCGCTGGGTTCTGTCCCCATCCAGGTCTGCCCTGTCTCCTTTCTGCCTCTGACCATTAAGCTGTTCAACAGATGGCATTAGGAAAATGAAGGGTTTGCTGGGTATTTTGAGTATCAATTTGAGTAGACTGTATCAAGCTGCTTCTCTTGCCTCTCTACATGAAACTGCACTATTAGCAGTCATGTCGTACACAGGTTGCCTTGTCAGTGATCAATACTGTCCAAAGCACTAAGAACAAGCATCAGTGCTGTACTCCATGCTGGCGGTACCACACCCTTACTCAGACACCAGTTTACATGTTTCAGGCTTCATTTTCTTACAAATGCTACACTGGCTTCATTTGAACAGGAATGGTAGAAACAGCTGTATTTGTGCAAGATACTGTAACCCATTTAAAGAAGCAGTTAAATTACAAGCACAGTAAAAGGAACTACTAGAGAAGCCAAAAACCAAAACCAAATAGACAGAAGACCTCAGACACTGACTACATCCCAAGAAATAAGTAAGTTAAATTCACTGATTTCTTAATCGATCACGCATCTTGGCCAGCATTTGCTATTCTATGCTTTTAAGCCTCTAACTGATTTCTGCAAGTTTGAAAATGTACAACTAGTTATTCACGTGCTTTATCAGTCAAGGCCAAGTGACCAAGGCAAGTTGTGTGTTAAAAACAAAACAGTCTCCTCTCTCACCAGCCACTACAGCAAAATTTGCAAGAGACACATGCAGAAATATACCTTGACCTCTAGACATCATACAGCAAATAAGGTGTCTTCTACATAAAACACAGAGACCTGTATTTGTTTGGTAACAGAGTAAGTTGTTACTGACATAATGACATCCAGGAATTAGGATTTGGGGGGAGGGGGGGGAAGTCAACACAAAATCATGGTAGTGTAAGATTAACCTCATTTATTTTAAAAAAATGGGAAAAAAACAAAGAAAAAAGAAAACCAACAACATTACAATACACCTATTTTTTCTAACTCCACATTGCCTTACGCATTAGCAATGTCAACTACAGTAATCAAAACTGGAACTGCTTGAAGGCGGAAGGGGAGGAAAAATCACTAAGGGAACAATTCCAGATCTGTTTCAAAGGACTGGAAGGGAAGACTCACAGAAACACAATATATGAGAGAAAGAAATGCTTACAGAGAAAAAAAGGGGAGAAAGGGAGAGACATAACACATGGTGGGAACGGCAGTATCTATCTGTCACAAAAAAAAAGTGATAAAACTTAGTATTTTGTTGTGTTGGTATCTCAATCCTAGCATTTGGATGACACAGAAAATATTTCCAAACAAGAATGGAACTATCCAGTTTCCCAGAAAAACATTAGGACATATTTACAGGTAATTCTTCCACCATGGATGGTTTTCAGCGTTCAGGAGAATGAAGCAGATGCACCGAATCTCCAGCACAAAAAGGAGTATTTTTCTACTTGTGTATTTCTCTGTACATATTAGATAACCACACATATTTATATTGAAACGCATTTGCATTTATTTATGTATACACAGCTGATTAGGAGGTCTGGCCTTAGCTATTTTATTTTTTCATCTCCAGGAGAAATAACTTACTGTTCTTGTTTCTCAGTAGAAACACCTTACTTACTATATTAGTATCAGAAAGAGAGTGCTGAAGCTCAACATGTGGTTCACAAAGCAGCATATCCTGTTTTATTACAAGGAAAAACAACATACGTATTCACAGAAAATAGATTATGTTTAAAAGCTGCAAAGCAAGGATGTAGTGTAGAAATACAAAAATGAAAGACAGGCAGGAAGTGTCCTTGGCATCTTCATTCAAACTGTGCATATATACAAAAATCAGGACTGCAGTTTCCCACCACTGTATGAATAATTTTAATTTCAATTTCACCTTATCCTCCTCGTGCACTAGAGAACAGTAATCACAGGCTAGACACAGATATAAATAGTCAGAGAAAAAGAGAATTTATTACCTTTACTGTATGCAATTGCAAGCACTGTGAGACTTTGACCTATAAAGAGAAAGGAAACTAAGAGAAATAACATGTAAGATGAAGCCACAGATCCTATAATGGTATTTCCAAATTGACAGAGGTTGCCTTAAAGTAAGTTAAAAAGAAGCCACATACTTTTTTTATACTTACATGTGGTCGGTATAAAATTCATTAAAGAGAGGAAAAATTCTTTTACCAGCCTAAGTCTTACAGACTTTCCCCAACAATTTCCCTTGTAAGAGTTTTATCCCACTCTGATGATTAGAGAGGACTGTTTTGTAAAGGTTCATCATTCAGGATCTGGATGGAACTTATCTTTCCTTTGTAAAAGGGGACAGATGTGAGGAAGAAGTGCTGTATGCAGTAAGTTCATGTTCACAATCTACTGCCTTGGCAGGTGTATGTCAGGTAGCTTGAAACTAGTAGTGTAAAGCACTACTGACTCAAAAGGAGCCCTAGCTTTGGTTTTGGGGTTTCTGAACACACTGTACTTCTGCTGATAAAATAAAAATCCTGGCTCCTTCCCTCTTGAAGTCCCAATTCAGTTTCGAGTTTCTTATAAATTGCAGGAAAATCAAGTGACGCATTCATAGCTGTAAGGAAGAACTTGGCCACCCTAGAACTCTGCATACTCTCAAGTGTACAACTGAAGAATGTCTAGTGGTAAGATTTATTCCAGTATGTGAAACCAATAGATTTGTTTTTGCATTTAGCTTAAAGAACACACAGCAGTGAAATGCGCGTTGTGGTCCAATGACTACCCTTCTCATTTAAGACAGCCTCTACTTTTCTCACTTGTTCAAACAAGATTAAGCTCTCTTCAATACGCTATTTCCATTAATTTACCGTTGCTTCTGTATGTTTAAGAAATACCTTTTATACAACTAAGAACTTACCAATCTTTAACCAGCAGTGGGAAGAAATTCTTAGTATGTTAGATAAGAAAAATTATTGCCAATGTTAACCATGAAGAGTATCAACACAGACAGCATACAAAAAAAATGCAAGAAATGAACATCACTTGGACTTGATCAGCATCACTGTTTTTCCCATAATTTTCTTCTGTTTACTAGTTATAAAGATTTGGCTTCCCCAGGGCTTCAAAACCATGTAACTGCCCATCGCACAAGCAGGTCATAGCAAGAGAGCATCTTAAAAATTCCCAGAGCTTCTATTTTAATTCTCTCAATATGGGTCTGTCTCAAGAAACCTGACATGTAGTCAAGGAACAGCCCGACTTGACAACAGCTTTCTCTTGCTCACAGCAATCTGCACATCACCAGAACTGCTCATAGCAACACCACTGCAATATTATCCTTATTTTAGTAATCTCCATGTAAAGCACAGGCTTACGCCTCTCTCCTAGCTGTTCCTTCAAATTGACTCTAGAATTATGAAAGCCAAGATTACTTCTAATATCAGCCACCTTCACATTTTAGGAATGTCAAACATTCACAGGCTCACAGCACAGAACATATGCTCCAGCTCATCAGCCCAGAGATTTTGATGGCAATAATCACAATAATTTCACAGTTACAGAAAATAAATCTTTACATACTCTACCATTTTCCAAGTTACCATACAAATCGCACTGCTAATTTCTAACCACAACTTGTTCAGAGAACTGCTGTGGTACAATGTGATCTAACTGGTGGTATGCTTCATCTCTGTCACAGGGCACTGAAATTTCCTACTTTAAGCTCCAGCCTAACCAGAGGTGGCCTGGCCCCAAATTCCACCTACAGAAAAGGTTTGACTGTGACTGCTGCCAGGCTTGTCTCAGTATTTACAGTGATCACATCCAGGACTTCCCAGCTACACAACAGCCCATTAGGAGATGCTCTCACCGTGCCACCAGGCGTGCAGAAACCCTGGGCACAGGCAAACAACCCCCATGCTCTGAGCAGACTATTGCTCCTGGTCGGGAAAGGAAAGCATTGGAGGAATCCTGGATGCCTAGCAGTCCTGGAAAACGAGAAAGCCACTGAAGAGAAACTTCTATTTCTCTTGCTGTATCTGGTCTTCACTCAACTGAAACCCAAGGGTGGCAGTGAGTTTTCCAATTTTAAGTCCCCTATGTGTGTTGTGGAGGGAAGGGACATCTTTACAGTGAGGGTGGTGAGGCACTGGAATGGGTTGCCCAAGGAAGTTGTGAATGCTCCAACCCTGGAGGTGTTCAAGGCCAGGTTGGACAGACGCTTGGGAGATGTAGTTTAGTGTGGGGTGTCCCTGCTCATGGCAGGGGGGTTGGAACTAGATGATCTTAAGGTCCTTTCCAACCCTAACTATTCTATGATTCTGTGATTCTATGTCTCTAGACAAAAGCACTTGTGCTGATGGCTACAGAAGGGCCAGTCACAGAAAATACTTCTCCTAAAAAAGCTGAGATCTGCTACTGACAATTTAAAGGAAGAAGATTCCAGTGTTCAAACTACAAAGTTACAACCACATTACCTGCAGGACCAACCTGGAAAGAAGGTAAGAACATTACCCAAAGCCATTTAGCAGCATCTCTGGAGCAACACTACCTGTAGGTTACCTGCTGAAACATGGGTTACCTGCTTAACCCTGGGCAAGGACCACCCAACTCCTCAGCTCCTCCATGCTTTGGTTAGCCTCCCTCTTCTCTCCTACACTACACTACTAAGAGGGAGCCAGGCCAGCACTGCGGGGAGTTGCAGCAGTAGCAGTTATTGCAATACACACCAAAGAAAGAGGAAAGTTGTCACCACTGTCACCACTCACACAGCAGTTGACACTGAAGGTAAAACAGGCGGGTACACACAGATCTGTCCTCTCCTCTGCCCAAGGTTAGTGCTGTGGTAGGACTTGCCTTGCAGCCCTCACCCACACTCTCCAGTTGTCAAGGAAAATAAACAAAGCTGGTAAACTTCATCTTGAGTCACTCAGAAGTAATAATTTCAAAAGTCAGGACTGTTAGAAAACAAGCAAAGTTATCTGTAAAGTTAGCAAAGACACTTACGCAGATCTAAAACACAAGTTACTGAGTTTAAACACGGCAGGAATTTAACTTATCTTTGTGTACTCTGCAACATGATCTACCATTAGCGAGACCTGTCTGCTGCAGTTCAGTTTTATTCCTTCTCAACTTTAGAGGCCAAAGGTAGCTCAGATGTTTTGGTCACGGGGAACATAAGCAGCTGGCAGTCACATTTCCTTACTAATGGCTCTAGTATCAGTGTTAATAGGACCATACTTCAGACACTTAATTAGCTACAGCTTTTGTCATTGTCATACACACTCAACTAGAAAAGCAGGAGTAAAAAGACTATATACATGCTGCACAGCTAATCCTTAGCACCCTATATACAAATGTCCTACACAGAACACAGAGCTAAAAATGTCACACCAAAAGTGACCATTTCTATATGAATCACTGCAAAATGCTGTCTCTCACTGGGATTTTTTATTGAATGCATGGTGTTAAGGCCATTTAAAAATCCTCTCACAAACATGAGCCCTCACCAGCACTCTCAGGACCCCAGCAGCCCCACTAGGCTTTTACTCATTTTCCCATACAAAGGAGAGCTCTGCTGTTCAAATTACTCCCTTAGGGACACACTGCATAACCCCTCTGACTTAATTTTGCTTTCTCAATAATACCACTGCAAACACACTGAATGCTAATAGTAAATAAACTATTCAAATATTCGGTTTCTACAGAAGCACCATGTGAATCATCCTCCTGAAAAGAAACTTCTGAAGAGATTGTCAGGTACCCTCCATGTGGGAGAAACAAGAGAAAAAAAAAAGAAGGAAAAAAAAGCTGATTTAAATAATAATGCCTTTTGAATGAAAAGTGATTTATTGTAATACGGAGAGACAGTAGCTTTACTGTTAATTTAATAGATTGACCTAAACCAGCAAACAGAGCATGACTGTAACTACAGTTTCAAAGATGGTTGAACAGCAACTCGAAGAAGCAAAACCTGAAGAGAAACAGTGAGGTCAAAAGGTTTGGTGCTCTCCTGATAAAAGTAACTAAACTGGAACTAAACTGGACACTCAAAACCCAGATCTCCACACAAAACAGTCATCTGTGGAGTTATACAGTCAATTTCCAAGTGTATCTCTCAGAGTAAGGAGCGTAACTGAAACTTCGATGGGGAAAGAACCTCCAAAACCCAAAACCACACTTCCCTGCAAAAACTAACAGCACTGTGGCTTTTTACAGTTAGGTTCCCACTGTTCAAGGCTCTCCCTTTGGTGGAGCATCAGAATATGATACAGAGCCAGTATTTCATAGACTGACAGCTCTGTGCAGTGAGAATCACTATTATTATCCTCATTTCATAGAGCACAAAACCAATGAACTATAACCTCAAAGCAAAAGAAGCATTGAGATTCCTGGGGAATGAGAGATGCCCAAATACATATTAGGAAACAAGTGTTTAGTTGGATTTGGGCATAAGAGTCTTGCCCAAGGCTGTGTTACAGATCATAGCACCTAAGTCTACCAATCCTAAGGCTGGACTGTCTTACATTCCTTTTTGGTCTTTCTTCATTACATTTAAGTATTATGTATTACTAAATTATCTGTAATACATGTTTTGCCTTGCCATGTTGGTTTTTGTTTGCATCTCCAGGTAGCAGAAGTACATAGCATTTCTCTCTGAGTTTGATTTGCTTTTGAAGTGTATGACATGCAATTCTGAAAGTTAAATGCAAGTGAGACTTACTGAATCCTCTCGTCTTCCAGCACTCCCCTGCTCCTCCTCTCCTCACCCCTGTTAGGACTAGCAGGTACGGATACCTGTGTTCCAGGATGGGTACCACCTCTTGCCACATGCCCAGGACTTGCATGTATCCTGCTCATTCAGTGGAAAAAGCAGATGAACTGAATTTCCACCAGAAGAAAGAAGCCCATTGTGCCTTTAGGGGCCCTTGGGGATTTGTGGATGGGTGCTGATGAACATCCCAGTCTTCTCTTTGTGAATTTACTGTCAACTTCCATCTTGAAGGTAACAAGAATAACTCCTCCCAAACCTCTCCAGAGAAAAGACCGAGTACAATACTTGCTGTCCAAATAAAGTGGTCCTTGTCACTATCAACATAAAAACAGAGGCAGGATATCATAATTCCAATTTAGTCTTCTCAAGGGAAACCAGCTACAGTTGCCCCCTTTCTACCTACCCCTCCTCCCCCCCTCCCCCAGCAGACTTCAACCTCAGCCAGTGCTTCTATTAATAGCTAACACTTGGAAATGTGAAGTCCCAAATCTGCTCTCTCCTTTCATAGAATCACAGATTCACAGAATCTGTTCCAACTCTCTTGCCACAGGCAGGGACGCCTCACACTAGATCATGTTGCCCAAGGCTCTGTCCAACCTGGCCTTGAACACTGCCAGGATGGAGCATTTACCAGTTCTTTAAGTTGCTTCTTACAACTACTCAATGGACAACGGATTAAACAGCCTGTTTGGTCATTTCAAGGAATTCTCAAGCTTATTAGAGAAGAAAAAGATCTCTGTACAAATACGTACATGTGTTCATAAACGAGGTGGTTCCCCATCTTTTTATGTAGAACTTCTCTTTTTATGTAGACAACTTCTTCTGGTCTGTCCACATTTTGTACAAAATAAACTTTCCGACTCTGGGATGCAATTTCCTTGCTCTCTCAAATAAATCACCATTCTCAATCAAGAATAAAGTGATACGTGTGCTTTGGAAAACTTCCTTGAAGTCTCACATTATGGTCAGATATCAAATGTCAGTACACTAAAATGTGAAAGCCACCATCTTAGATTGAGGGCATCAAGGATCAATGCAGCGGCAGTGCCCAGAGTTTCCATTTCCACTCTGCAATGAATTGCAGGGTTGCCATCTCATGCTGGTTTTGGTGATACCTGGCCCTGTGAAGACAGTGTCTTCCAACTATTCCACCTACAGCCATGGCTGCTGGACCAAGGTAGATCACACATGGGCTGCTTGAAGCACCAGTCAGAGATGAAAGTGTCTCATTCACCACTTTCCCAGAGAAGAAGAGGCTGAGCGATCCGCATGTAAGCATCCTATTGCTTGCTCTGTTCTGAAGCATGAGCCTGCCTGTTCCCTGCAGCTGACAGTAGAGAGATAACAAAGCAGCTTGTGAGATCTGCTGAAGACAATCCCTCCTTTCTCAGGCTCCCTCAGCCAAGCAGGAGCAGAGGCCACACGCGACTCCTCACTCCTCTCCTCTTGTGTTCTGTGAATGGGAAGGGATTTTTGCCAATCTTTTTTTCCATCCTAATTAAAAGAGAATTGTGGCTTCAGAGGAAAGCCATGCAGTCTGCTCAGCTCACTGACTGCTGCAATCCTGTTCACAGCTATGAGTCCAGGTCTGCAGCATCTCTGAAGCAAGAGCTCATACCTTTGATTCAACATCCACAGGCAGCAGATTTAAACTGTACTGATCATCAGAAGAGGAAGTGGAGGACCTTGCTTACACAAGACAGCAGAAAGCATAACAAGGATCATGGCTGATCTCCAGTTGTTTGGCAACTGCTGAAAGCAGCAATCCAAGGTGGACCATCTAGTGTCAGTGATGAGGGCCATCTCCATTTTCAGCTCCAACAGCACTAGGGACTGGATTACCCAGGTTCTCTTTCCTTCCCTGGACTATGAAGAATCACTAACCATGCTACCAGAAAGGCCTGCTTCTGCCAGGCCTTTACTGGAAGCTCAGGAAGCTCACCCAGGAATGGGGTTACACCAGGCAGATGTATACTTGCCATAAACCAGAGGAAAAGCATTGCTTTATGTCAGCCACTGCCCAGCCACAAGGCTCTGACATCTTCTGAAGCAATTCCTTAGGCTCTTGCACTCTTGTTTCAATCCCCACTGCAGCAGCAACAGCAGACAAAGATCATTGTTTTCAATGCACAGCACTCTGTTTCCATGCCAGCTATAATTACACCCACAAGCACCTTCTACCTATGCTTCCTTGGAACTTAGGACAGAAAAAATTCAATACAACAAGACGTAGTAATACGTTGCATTTAGTTTATTAAAGTGTGAGGGCAAATAAGACAAAAAGAGAGTGGTAAGTTTGGTATTTTTCCCCCTCAAAATGGACCTTGTATCTTTAAGAAAGAAAAACAAACCCATCCATGGCCCAGTTACATCCTACAGGTGGCACTCAGCAGATGGAATTTACATGACTGCTGCTAAGCTAATTCAAACATGTATTTTTTATTTATTCAGGGGGAGTATTAGATATATTGAAAGCAAAATAATTTTATTATTCCTACTGATCTGTGAGCAACTGCATCCTCAAGTTTATAACACGAGCTTAATACCCAAGACCAGAGGAGAGGCAATGAAACTGACCTCATCAGAACATGATGCATTAGTTTCAAGTTAATGTGATTATGTCCCCACCAATCTCACCCAGCACAAGTTTGTGAAGAGTTAAGAGTATGTCTAAATCTTTTCTACCATAAAGACTTTTTCCTGCCACACATTCTATTAAATAAAAATGGATGTGTTATGACAGGAGATAACAGAAAAAAACAGCGGGAACAAAGGTTCTCCATACAGCAGGTTTAAAAAAAAACCCAAACAAAACTGTGATTTGAAACAAAACCACAATATGTACATAACAAAAATTGACAGAAAAAGTAAAGCACTAAGAGCGAAAACCTGTTTCATCTGGTGGAATAATGGGGGGAATTAAAGACCACTACTCCCCTTCCCCCAGATCCTCAAAATAACATTAAAACATTAAGGAAATTTTAGGGCAGAATGCAGCTGCTACTTCCAGGATGGAATGCAGTTGGCATGCACAGAATCTACGCTGTGATAGTTCCCCAGGCAACCCTGCAACCTTGGCATGTGTGAAGAAAAATTGAATGGAGAGTGGAGCGGAGTGAAGACACCACAGCCAGGCTTTGTTATACTCCCTGCAGGAGCATGAAGACTTCGTGTCCTGATAAGCAGCACAGCAGCTGATAGACAAGGATTGTAAAGCAAGAGAATTTCACACCAATCATTAATAAAGTATTTATGACTAGAACCACTCAAGTTCCATAGGCACGTACTCAAGCTTCACAGCCATATAGCCAAACTCCATAGGTATTTAGTTAAGAAACTGCAACTTGTGTTACTATGAAGGAGCCTGAATAGATAGATACAAGGGCCTCTTAAATGGTCAGGAGACCTGAGAAACATAATTGATTTATGGTGAGAACTGATAGCCAGAAAGGCTTTGGCCTTGCATAGGCAGACTAATTAAAACAGGACTGAAGAAAGCACGACTGAGAAAAACAAGACTAACGAACTTCTAATCAGGGAGGACTATCCTTGAAGTCTGCTACATCCCAACACCACCTGGACATTCACCCAAACATGGCTTCACAAGTCAGCAAAACATGATTAAGCTGTCCTTTTCATGAACTTTCCCCATTATAATTTCACTTTAATACTAAAACTCACACCCCACAGGTCAAGAGATCCCTGCCCAGGTCAGAAGACCCTTCCCTGAGCATGCATAATTAGGCAAATTAACTGCCCAATGGGTAAATGATGGGAGGGTTACGGGGAGTTACTAACCTGAGTAAAATGCCATAAATATGCAAAATTAAGAGTAAAACAGTTAAGGAAGACTCCACCGTAACTGCTGGGATTGGTCGATGGGCTGAATGTGTTTTCTCCCCTCCACAGAGGCCTATTGGATAAGAGCTATACTCTATGCACATTTAATGATTAATTTTAGCTGGCTTTATGTATACATTATTGTCACACTTGTTCTCACAATTAGTGTACTGCCAGTGGCAATCTTTGAACCTTAATGTCCTGTCAATGGCAACCCTCAAACATTAAGCTGTCACGAACTTAGGTAATAAAAAAATCTCAGCTGAGATCTATTTTGTGTGAGTTTCCACAAACTTAAAAACTTCATTCAGTGAGTGAATCTGCTACTGTGAACCCCTGAATAGGATAGCAGAATTGCCCTTGGATATAGTGTGCTGCCCAGTGAAGCCCCTGGAGAGGGCTCCGACAGGCTCATTGGGCTCAAGGGTCTCACCTTTCCCAGAACATTAATAGACCCTTCAAACATACGGGTAAAGGGGTAAAATTCCCCCCTTACTAGGGCAAAATCCCATCTTACTGGAGTAGAACCTACCCTTAACATGACATCTGGGAATCCTGAAGGCTAGAATGTAACAACTTCCATGGAGGCACAAGTCCTACCTGTATTAAGCTCTGCATGGGACTTCATAAGAAGACCAAAGAGCACAAGGATATAAGGAGCAATCCTCACCTACAAGGTGCTCAACACTTCAAAAATCAGGTAACTTAACATCAAAAGTAAATACACTGTTCGTTTGTTCTGATTAGAGAGCTAATGCTAAGACCAACAGTACTATGATCATCAGTAAAGAAACTGAGGTAGCCATCTTGTACCTAATAAAATCATAGCCAAAAGAAAACGGTATATATACATATATTTTGTTCAAATGAAGAAAAAGCAAGGACAGCTAGAAAGGAACAGAGAATTCATACTGCTCATGTCAAAGACATTAAGGACACAGAATAGCTCAAATGAACTTTAGCTTTCCATTCTCTTCCTTTGCTATTTTGAGGCACATGGATAACTGGTTTCTCAGGCACTTTCTCTGGAGAAATATGCTAAATGCTTTACAATGGTTAAGATTACTTTGCCAAATAGTTCAGGTATAAACTGAATGGAAACCAGGAGTGAACACAAGTCTGTCTTGGCTAAAAAAAGTACTACTTACATTGCAAAATTTTTTTCTCTTCATTCCCCAGACCAGGAAAGAGCATTTTCCTTAACAACTCAGAAGAAATGAGGTGTGACAAGTGCACATAAATATCACATTTGCTAAAATTTCAGAATCATTCTGTATTATTTTCCATAACATGCACTGAACATTCTTTTCAAATGTACGAATGTAGCAAAATATGATTTATAAGCAAATATTATCAAAAATCCCTTTGTTATCCAAACTTTTGCCAATCAAAATGCATTACTATAATTTGAAACCAATAATTAAGTCAATTTTTCATTCTCCTGCTGCATTAAGCTCAACATAAGCAGTGGAAAAACAGACTTAAGATGGTCGTGTAAGGTAGGACTCAACCAGCCTCTGCACCCCTCATCTCATACTTCCCTGCCCCTGCTACCACTCCTCTACACAAGTCTTCTGGAAAAAGACAGTCAGAAGCAGTGAAGAGGTGGATGCACAATTTCCTTGCAACCTGCTGAATCATGTATGTGGAAAAGCTCATTGTAGTGAAAAGTGAAAGACAGAAAGACAGACAGAAATAAAGGCTTGTTGAGTTATTTTCTTCTTGTAAAATTTAAACCAGGAAGTGTTAAAAGATGACTTTAACAAGGTTTTTCCTCACAGTCTCTCATTGTTCCAACCCCAGTAGTTATCATGCATACTGGAGTTCGAACTGGCTGCGTTTTCCACTTGAAATGGCAATGCAAAATGCCAACTCAGTTAAAGTTCTGTGAAGCTTTGTTAGTTGCTTCAAAATGCAGTCATCTCTCTCTTTTTCTCTATTTCTTTCATATGCTGAAATGTTTTGGGCTTTTAGTTTTTCCCCCCACTTTGAAAGGAGAGAAAGGCAGAGAAGAAGAGTACAGAGAACAGCGTACCAGAATTGAACACCTGAAAATAAATCAAGCAAAAAAAAAAACCCATCCCAAAACCCAAAACCCAAACAAAAACCAACAAAATCCCCCTATTTCTTCTATTAGGAAGGACTGCAAAGGTAGCAGATCTGTCCTACCAAGACTAAATCCAAAAGCTGCTGAGCTCTACAGTTTATACCATCTCCTAGTGGTAAGAAAGAATACAAAAGCTTTAATATATTTAACATTTGTTTGAACAAATGTCAGCCTAGATATTAGATAACAGAATAATTCTTAGATATGTGCAAGGAATCAGTTGAAAAATATTCCCAGGTAAACTACAGATGCTGGATTATTTTGGTGTGTGGAAGGTGAGCAGTACTGCCTGCCAATTACTTGCTTGTGAGCCCACTTGTCAGCAAGGCTCCATCCTAGGTGATTTGGATAAATGTTCTGGAGAACATCATACGGCATCTTCTGCCAGAAAGAAGGCCAGAAAACTCTTGGCATCGTAAGAATGAACACAGAACGGAGACACTTCATAGACAAATACTTGCAAAGACTATAAAACCATCCTAAACAGTGTAAGTTACTTTTGCACCACAAACGCACGCGGTCTGGGAAAAAAACCTTCTGTGTTCCCAAGACACCTCCATTAACAGCGATGATAGTTCTATGTACTCAATGGCAGAAATATAAACACACTTAGCAGTGAATAATGGTTTTTAAAAGCCTAGTAAGATAGAATGAAAATCTTTACGTATCAAAACTGCAGTCATATAGCTTTCTGTTTATATTATCCATTTCCAATGGAAACAAAATATTTAACATTCTTCTGTGAATATAAGCACTATTAATTATGGCAGGTTTCTTGAGACAAATATTCTGCCACTGTTTTCCCCAATACAGCACTGCTACCTACCTTCAGGTACATTTTGCTTCCAACCCAATTAAGAAGTAAAAGAAAGGATCTCTCAAAAATCAACCTTGCTTCACCCACAGAGCTAAAGGTAGTGTTCCTGGAACATTTCCTTCTAGGAGCTCTTTATCCACACAAAGGAGGGAAAAAAAAAACCCCAAACCACCCTTTGCCATATTTTACAGTAAGCAAATTAATAATCTGAGGAAAGCAAAAAAAAGCAGCAACTTTCATAGACTACACTCACTGTATGTAGTAAATCGTCATTTTCAAGGCACCAGATGCGCAATAAAGGAGACAGGTTAAAGGAAACAAAAAACATTTGGTTACTTATTGCCCAGTGAATATTTTAAAAGCTGTGCAATTTGCAAGAGGTATTTGTTAAGTAGAACAGTTACTCCAGGATGTAGTATCCATCACCTACCTTGTAGAAGGGCTCCATTTCTCTTGAAAAAGGTGCTTCCTGGCCAAATGGGTGGACCTGATGTGCTAAGGGTAAGAAGAAATAAGTGTCAAGAAAATCTCACTTACATTAAACAATTACAGGTTACTATATGCATGAATTCTGTTTTGTTTTTAAAGCTCATGTAGCATCATGGCATTTTTGCCTTCAAGCAAGATTCTAAAATTTCATGTTAAAAATAGGTTCATTCTATTCAAGATTTACATTCTCTTCACAAGGAAGAACCTCCTCAGCAAAGCACACCCCCACACTCTCTAAGAGGAAAAGAGAAAAAAGCAGTTTGGAATGAATAAAAAACCCTCAATACACAAACCCAAGTCAATGTCAAAAACATTTCCTCAATTTTCAGTACAGCAAAATAGATGTCTTTTCCCAAAGCCATCTGCTAAAAACCCAAACCTGTCTTTCGTTACTCATCCGTAACAATGCGCTGCCCCAGCTAACACATCAAACTGGAAAGGCCCTGGCCAGACACCAGGTGGTTTCCATGCTTCCACTGGAGCACTCTACCCTGCACTTGGGGCACGGCCACATCCTTCTTCTGCTTTGCCTTCTCTCACGCAGAGACTGCCCCAACGGAAGGGCCTATGAGAGGCCTCCCCAGTGACAAGCATGCCTGAAGGTGAAGAAACAGATTCAAACATGGGAAAGGGAAAACGAGGGAACATCAGTATGATCCTCTAAACCTTGTTTCCTTTGTTGCCTCAGAGCAGCCCCGCAGTGCTGCGGGCAGTAGAACTGCAGAGCCCCCACTACAACAACCTGCAGTGCCAGGGAGTCAGAGAAGAGGGGAGGCTATGAGGAAGAGCCTCATGGCTGCCCGCATCCCTCTTCTCCTGCAAAGGCAGAGGAGCATCACCATACCACAGCAGCTCTCCTGCCTACAGCAGCTGCCCACAGCTGCGTCAGTCGGCAGATGGACCAAACTCCCTGCACATAGAAGGAAACCTCGCTCTTTCCTTAACAGCACAGACGACTGTTGGCCACATATGCCCATCTCTCCACTACAGCCAGCCTGCCCTCCCAGGGCATTCCACAGGCAATTCCACAGGCCCAGAGCAAGAGCACAGACACTGCTGCTCCTGCCCGGTGTGGAATCCTCAGTGGGAAAGGCGCTACCTGCAGGAGTTCACTGATCGCATCCTACGGCTCAGGCGCAGCAACTATTTTAAAGAGCAAAGTACCTAGGGGAAATAACTAAAAACATGGAAAGATTTGTTGCAGTGTTGTCAAGGCAGGTGTAAGAGACAGACTGCCAGGGGGTCTTGCCTGTAGTCATGAAACAGGTTTTAAAGTCCTCTACAACTTGAAGACAGTCATAGGCATTTTAATATACTGAGCTTTTACTGAAATTTGTATCATGAAACTATGTTATCGATATATAAATAATTGCCCTATGCCCAAATTCAAGCACAAATTAAAAGCGAGGGACTAAATATCCTTCGGTAAGACTGCTGTAAGGTACCCTGCCTTTTTAAGGTAATCCATCTTCCTCTCTGGGTGGAAACTCTGAGCCAAGCCCCACACACCATTTCTGTTCAAAGTTACTTTTGTCTCCTCTTGAGTTGACTACCACTACACAAAATGCAAAGAAATGTAAAACATATGTTGTCTATTACATTGACAGCATTAGCAAAGTTCTGATAAAATGCCATCTATAAAAAACACATTGCTTTCACAATTAGTCTGCACAGACTCTCGTGCTGATGTATAAAAATTTCACTGTGTTAAAATACAGACTGTAAAAGGATCCAAAGCAATTACGTGAGTAATAAAAGCCTTCAATACTCCTGAACAAAAAGGGGAGTTGAGAGAGAGAGAGCGTGCAAAATGACCAAGTAGTTAAGTAGGCTTGCATTCTGGAGTGCTGGAGCACACTGGGGCATGCACTCGTCTGAACACGCACGCTCACTTCATAGGGCTTAATGTAACCATTTGTTTGCATTCCTTATAGTAAGTACCAGCTCTTTAAGTGTAGCTCCTCAACCCACATGAAGGTCAAGAGCTGTTGAGGGCATTCACACTCCTGTAGGACAGGCTCATGGTTTTATAGAGCACTGGAGTCCAGAATAATCTCTGGGACAGGACACATTAAGCTACAAGTGGAAAGCCTTAGCATAATCTTCATACTGTAAAAATATGACACAGAAATCACAGCATGACAACTATATGCCTTTCAAAAGCCCAAGGAAAAAAATGGTAGCATTCTGAAATGAAGCCATAGAAAAAAATTATTTCCAGGCTCCTGTATGCCTGTATGTGGGTGGAAGAGGGTTAAAGAAAGGGGAGAGAAAAGCCTATATATTTGAATAGACAAAATGTCTCCACTAGAGAAAAAAAGCCATAGTGATTTATCTTATTTTCCAACTTGAAAAAAGGCCCAAGGCGCTCATAAAAACTCCATCTGATTCAGCACAAACCCACATGAACTGAGAAAATTAACTGTGCCTTCCCAGGGAAGGAAGCTGAAGAATTCAAGCATGTAAATAGTGTACCGCAACGACCGGTCAAGCCTTTCAAACAACAAACTTCTGTGTTTGCAGAACTTCAGGGCTTTGCTGAAGTTTAGCTATGCCTGATCTGTGTTGAATGAATTCTCTTTCTGCTCACAAACTTTTCCACAAGAAGTCTCGGAGGGCATTAATTATTAAAACGTATTTCAAGTTGAGAAATGATAGAGTTAAACTATCACTTTAAAGTGGTCAAAAGCTGCTTCCTTCCTGTTCCAGATTAAGAAAGCATTTGAAGAAGTTCATTCTTCTAAAGACCATCTACAGCAAGAAAAATTTGGTCCATCCAAGGCATTTTTTCAAATTGCTTCCTCAGCGTAATCTGCAAGCTACTAGAGAAGAGTGGCTGGTTCTCCTACAGAAGTAACAGCATATTCTGTATTTAGGTAAAACAAAAATGCAAATCTGGCTTTAGGATTTTCTTTCATAATCAATACAGGCTGTAAGATTAGCATTTATACAATTAGCACTATTGATGGCAGAGTTTTCCCCCAAACTTATTAACTAAATATACTGATTAAAGTAATATTTAATCTCAACTAAATCCCCCATACCTAGTGGAAGAAAAGCAGTAACTAGTTTGAACTTCTATATCAGTGTGAAATAACATGTGGGCTAATACATTTTTATTATGCTCAGGTTTGGACTGACTCAACTCCTAGAAGCAGTTGAGCACAGGGCACTTGGTAGAAGTCAGGCGGGAGGTGGACTTGGATCAATCATGAAGAGATGAGACTTCAAACAAACGTCTTGGAAGAACATGAATCAGTATAGTTTATGGATAAGAACACATGTGAAACACCAACAGCTACCTGTCAAGGACCATTGTTTTTATTTGCAGAAAATACTATCACTTCAAGCATACTCTCAGCCAAAGGGATATCCAGGCTGCAACAGTATTAGCAAACACATAAATCAGGATCTAGGGGTGCATGCTCACGTCCAGTCCAGCCAGTGTACAATGCATCTCCCTCTGGACCACAGTCATTGTTACCGCAGCATCTGTGCACCACTACAGGGAGCAAATGAAGTATCCACAAGCTTGCTGAAAACCACTAACAGTGTTTTAACCCATGAGCATCTGCTCATGTGAAATGAGATACCTGGAACTATGAGCCACCCCTGATCAAACCCAGCCTTTCCTGGGGGTTAGCTACCAATTTGTAACGACAAGTGGGACTCGATTTCCACTCAAGGCAAGTGATGAACTGTTTGTCCTCTGATGACACAACCAGCAGGAAACTTCATTGTGCCGCAGGGCCCTGGGCACAGGAAGCTGCCTGACCGAGGGCTAGCAAGGATCTTTCTGAGAGAAGGCTTCTCCATAGGAAAATATTGCTTTGCTGAAATCTAAAATACTCCATGGGAATGCGTTGATTTGGACACCATTTGTGCTGGAAAACAGGCTGACAGAAAGGCTGGCTGGCCAGCCAGCCAGCAAGGGTTTGTGGCAGCCGGTCAGCCCAACCAGGAGCTCCCAGGGCATACAGAACCAGTAACGTCTGAGCTCCCCCAATCACTTATTTCCATCAAAATGTATGCCACACATTTACAAAGATCTTTAAAAGGTGCATGGGCTTCAAAAGACTTTAAAAAAGGAAATAAAAAAACTTTGTCTTCTGGAATGCACATTAGAGCAAGGAGACTGCAGTTGCTAAAGCCAAGCGCAAAAAAAAACGACAGGGTAGGAATTCTCTCTCACAGTTACAGTATTTCGCAACTATGCCAAAAACTCTCATAGGCCTCTCGTCGGAGAGGCCTGATTAATAGATTTAAAAACCCAAACAACTAAAAATTCAAAACAAATTCAATTGTGTGGGACTACATGCCACAATTAAGGGATGATGAAAACACAGAAGGCAGGCGATAAATACAGGCCAATGACTGTGTTACCAAGTATGTTCAGAGGGCGATGGCAAAGCAGGAGGACACAGAAAAAGGGGGGAGGGGGGAATGACATAAAGACCCCGCTTGCCCCCTAACCCCCTTCTGACACTGAGCGCTATTAGACCGAAGAAGGAAGGCTCAGCAGGGAGGCAGGGAAGGTGTTCTACACACACCTAGGCCCACCAAGGCTGAGTGACTTGGGCTCAGCTGCTGGGGCATAGCTGGTGCCAAAGCACACTGTGGCTCTCAGAAAAGCTTGGAGTACAGGGCAGGACACTTTAGTAAGGGGTAGAAAGATGACTGGTGCCAGCTGTAAGCTAACAAGCTGTTGCACACAATATACCCAACACAGAGCCTGCAGTAAGCAAACAGCTGCCAGACCACAGGTTGTAGTGACACAGAGGACCCCCTCTCTAGACCTTACCACTGGCAAAAATTATGTGCACAAAGATTATTGATTGAAGAGCCTCTACATCCAGCTCAGCATCCATGGATTTTGCAAAGTTGTGGTAGAAAGAAATACAACCCTCCCCCTTCCAACAAGTGCAGTAAGTTCCCAGTTATGCACAAGAAGTAGATGGGAGAGCACCCAATTCACTATGAGCACCACCCTGGGATCAACAGCAGTTACCAGGACAGCAGTATAGCTGAAAATTCCCAAGAGTGGAAGCTGCAGCTGCCACATGAAGGGAACGAAGGCATCACTGTACCTGCACTGTAAGCACTCCATTACCAACCATCCACATCTGACAAACAGTGAACTGACAGGAATGTCAAGGACACCAAACCCAGGAACAACAAACCATTTTGTCTAAGAACAGAGCATCTTGGTGGGTATAGAAACACCTCCAAAAGTTTCTGAAAAGCAACTAAACCACAATTATTCTTATGTTCAACTTGCTGAGATAACAACAGCTGTAGATGCCTTTATCTGGCTGGAGCCCATGAAAGCCTCTACCCAGTGGCAGCGAGGAATGATACTCTTGACAAGTACTTTGAGCTCCTGATGCATACTGGACTCACTGCTACTATAAGGTATGTAAATGGATATCCAACTCAGCTGGAAGAACACAATTTTTAGCATTCCTCAGTAAGTTATTTTAGGATTGGGTGGTAACTGAGAAAAAAACCCAAAACACTGAAGAAGTATACTTCTGTGGGAATGCAGCATCACTTGATGCTGGAAGATGAATAGGACTTCCTTATGGCAGTTACCCTGCGTAAAAAGCACGAGAGATATTCATGACCACAGCAACGAGCATCCTCCTTGCCTCCCACACTGCACAAACGTGGTCTGTGAAGCAGCTGTCGGATGGCATGGGAGGAGACCACTCAGCCCAAACCACACTGCCACGAGCTTGCAGAGTGAACATGGGACAGACAGCATCTCATTCTACTTGAGCACTCCTCTAATGCTTGTCAGCTCTTCACTGCCTGCACCAGAGAGCTCAGATCCTTCTAGTGCCCTATCAGTTCCATTTTCTACACTCAACTGTAATGCCATTACTGGATGGCGGCTAACAAGACTAGTGCATTGTGAAGAGGGGTTAATGCTCTACACTGGATATATAGCCATAGTTGTATTAAAGAATTTATCACCTACATGATAATTTTGAGCAGTACAGAAGCATTCAGACAGCACCACACCTCTAACACATGCGTTTTGTTAACAAGAAAATGTATAATCCCTGCCAGCAGCTTGCT
Source organism: Nestor notabilis (assembly GCF_000696875.1). Lineage (NCBI taxonomy): Eukaryota > Metazoa > Chordata > Aves > Psittaciformes > Psittacidae > Nestor > Nestor notabilis. The sequence goes on from NW_009910664.1 coordinate 120,039, forward strand.
GACAGTTAATATCACAATTAGCAATCACCTAGCAACAGGCAAGCAAGCTTCCTCTGCAATCAAAGGCAAAGAGCCTCCACTAACCTGGGCTAATGACAATACATTAAAAATATCTGGAAGGTGCATGTTAAGGTATTCCCTGATTTTAATGAAAACTGATTACTTTAGAGATTTTAAATACATAAACCCATTACCCCATCTTCTCAAATTTTCCATAACTGACAAAACATTATTCTTAAAGAGATTTATGAATTCATAATCTAATTTTTAATTTATGAAGGCTGATCTAATATTCTGGTAATGCTTCTCTTTCCTCTGGAATTCCCTCTTCTATTGTCTCTCGGTATCTCTCACTTACTGCAACATGTGGGATTGAGACTTTAAGCTCCTAGATGGAGTCTTTCCTGGTTTCTCTAGGGTGCCTAACACATTTTCGAGTGAACAATAAAATTTTGATCTCTTGTGCACTCTAAATGAGTTTTCTATATGACACGGCTGCCAGAGGGATTACATCTAAGTTTTTATTAAAGACAAAAGAAAAGTTGCTCAGGAAAGCTATTCATGAGCAAATGTCTGAATATAAAACTTAATGTTACTTTTTGAAGGATGAACTGGAAAGTTGGCCAAATCTTTATGCTCTCCAGCTAGCCAAAGCCACTCTCCTGCCACTGTCACCACTCAAAATAAGTAATTAAGCAAGAAAACAGAGCGCAGGAGAGAAAAGGCTAAAAAAAAAAAAAAAAAAAAGAAAAAAAAAAAAAAAAAAAAAAATTTAAAAATATAAAAAAAAAAAAAAAAGGAAAAAGAAAAAAAAAAAGAAAGTATTAAAATATTAAAAAAGCTGTTCAAATTTCTAGAATTCAGGATTAGAAGAGTAATTCTTAATTCCAGGAAAAACATGGTCATGTGTCTTGGGACCCATCAATGACTCTGCTGTGGTGCTCAAAAGACCCCTCTCACTGCTGATGTGATGTATGAAGCTTTCCTGTCCCCTCAGTGAGACACTTCAGCCAGACTTTTGGTCTTGGTAAAGAGCTGAATATGTATTTATGGACATTAATGTAGGATTTGTTCTTTAAACAAATAAAAACATCATAATTTCTAGAGAGTTGCTGTTTTAAAAGAGATGGCTATTTGAAGGAGGCAAAATGCATAGTGCAAAATGCAGATTTCTTACTAATCTGTGCTTAAATATCACAATTATTCACACAATTATTGTGAACACATTATAACTTTAGGCTGAATACTGAAACAGGAAAAAAAGTCCAGATATATTTGAAAACTCATGGTGAGACAACTGTCCCGTGTTACTTCTAATTAAAAAAAGATTTGTCTCCACTGCGAGTTGGGAGATGCTGGCTATCAGCCTCCACTTCCAATTTTGCCTCTACCACTGAATCACAGAGTGACTCCAGGCAAGCCACTTCATCCTTTCTGTCTCAGTTTTATTTTATTTCTTTTGTGTTAAAACCAGATATAAGTTCTTACTAACACAGTCTACAGATCTCTTTTGTCACACTGTTAAGTGACAACACAATAGGTGAGGGAATAGCCTTTCAAGTGCATGTAAAGAAGGAACAACAGAACTCTCTTCTAGAGCATGGGTTGTTATTTGTTCCTGCTTTCCTTATCCTGAAGTAAGGAAAAACACTGTGGGTTACTTCACATGCTGTAGTACGTCTGTGTTCACAACTCCTATTAAATGGTTCCTAGACTATCTATCACTGGGTGAAAAACTGGTGGTCATCAGGCTGGGGAAACTTCAGAGTTACCTAAACTTGCTCATGTGCTACAGAGTGTGTCTGTGCCAGCTCATACAGGCACTGCAGGCCAGCTCCCTGAAGACCAGATGAATAGAAGATCCTATTTACAGACAACCACTGGCCTCTGAGACTACAGAGGACTGTGGTCTCTTTTGGGCCATAGCAGCATCAAATGCTGACCTGGCCAATGGGAGAAGTTTGATTCTCTTCTATTCCACAAAATCAGGAATGGAGCACTCAGTTTTCTGATGACAGCCTTCACTTGCCGCAAAACAAGAGATGGGGAAGAAGAAGTTCCTTCCTATTTTTGTTTTACTTGATTAGAATTGCACTGGAAGAGAAAAAGTCTTTAATTTCAGATTCCAGAAAAGAAATGAGTCCTAACAATTGCCTGTATTTAGGCTCACCTTCATTTCCAACTTGATATAAATTGAGTCTGCTCTGACAGCTAATGCTACAGCACAGACAAGGCTCTAGAGAACTTCCATGCCGACCACCTGAGCAACTGAACCACAGTGAAGCTTTACTCAAAGAAGCATTTCTCCCAAATTGAAACTGATTAAATTTTTAAAAAGCCCAAGGTCATCCAAGTGACTTCTGTTATCCTAGTCCTGAACTCTCCGTTTATTATTTCTGCAGCACTTCGAACAGCTGTGCTGGTAGACCTCCTGGATTTCATACATACTTTCTACATCAGGCTCCCACTCACATTTCTAGCCATGGCTTAACCACGGCCTGTCAGTCAACTGGGCTTGAGATTAATGATATGCACGTCTGCTAGAACAGCTCGTCACCCATTAGTGAGAATATGCCACTCGTTAATTTAAATATACCTCTGTACCTTGAACATGCACAGCGTTATAAACATGTGCATGCACAAAAGGGCAAATCTGATCTCCAAAGAAACACAAACAGATGGGAAAAAGGAAGGGGAGGCCTTTAAGTGTGTGTGTCCCCCCACATGCTTCATGCTGTCTGCTGAAATTCTTGTTTATCCAGTATGGTGCGATTCCCCATTTCACTGATTTAAGTACTAAGGAAACTCAAAAGCACGACCCACAGGCTGCTGCCAGCATGAACTCCCTCTCCATCCCTTACTCAAAGCCAAGGTGCTTACCAGCTGAAATTTTCCATACTTGGTCTTTCTCATTAATCTTGAATGAATGTGGTTCAGATGATTCAGAACTAATCTGGCTTCTGGAATTACAGCAGCAGAGGACAATCGAAAGTTTAACCTCTCCTCTGGAACATTTAACCTCTCCCAGATGCTGAGGGTGTTTTTCCCTGGGAAGCTTAATGTGCTTATAGGCTCTGCAGCACTGCTGCAGAGCAGTGTGCAGAGATTTGCAATCACAGCCATACACCAAAGCGTTTGATGCATATGTCAGAGAGTTAGGTAAAAGCAGAACACATGACAATAAATAATAATAATAAAACGGAAGTCAAGTACTCACATATTTGGAAAGCCCCAGTTACATTTTTTTAATCTCAATTCTACCTCTTCATGCATATCTCCTACATGAGCCCTGCATTCAATGATCACCCTCTTGTGCCCCAGAAGTCCGGTGCCTGAGGATCATACTGCACAGCGTGCAAGGTGCTCACAAGATGAATGGCTGGCAGTTTGTGGGTGTTCTATCACCAACATGAAAATTCAATGCATAAGGATCAAGTTATCCTCAGAGATGCATTTTTAGAAATAACCTGCTACGGCATAAAAAATTTAGTATCAAAATTTGTCAGTTTTCACTCATTCACATTTCTGTGGTTACTCAGTTTGAAGCACTCATAGCTGTATTTTAGGAATAGGGGAGGTACAGACCAACACACACATGAAACTACAGCATCTAACACTGGGTTGTTTCACCTCACAGTCTGGGTCATCTGAAGATGTAACAAAAGAGGTAAGAGAATGTAGGGTTTTTTGCATTCAGATCCATTGCAGAGACATCATCTAGATCAATCCTCCCACCCACATAGGTATAGAAATACTATTTCCATTCCCATAAAGGAAAACATACATGCAGAGATAACAACCTCCAAAAGTGTCAGTAAATGGTGGCAAACCAGGACCAATCCCTGGATGTCCCTCCTCTCAGTTCCAGGCCCCTGATGGCAGCCCACACCTCATCACTGACTCACACTAGCTGCACCTACAACAACCATACAGTGTTTCTCCTAAATAGATCCCAAATGCCTCAGGTTGGCTGCAGAGAAAATGAAAAGCAAAATTGTAATATGGTTCCCACTGTACAGTAAATTCAAAGTGAATGGCACGAGTTTGACTGAATTCTACCTTATCAGCCCCATCCAGTCAGAAGATGGGAATTTTCCATTTATTCCAGAAAAGTCTTCAACTCAACAAAGCCTCAAATCCAAGGGGTGGAGCAGATGAGACCTCACAGATACTTAGGCTGTAGAAGTCTCTTCCTTCTGTACAGCCAAAATGAAGAAGCCCCACTGAACTGTGGTTCGGAACTCTGTGTGATCTGTACTTGTCTGGGCTCCAGAAGAAGAGCAACCCCTAGTTACTTTTACGTTAGCAGTAACTACAGCACCCAACCCCCAGTATATTCTACTTAACATTTTCAAAGCAGAGCTATGAAATAATGAATTTCACACGTTCTGCAAATCTAACTGTAAACAAATACGCAGAGGACTTCATTGTGACTCATTTTTAAATTATCTTTAGCCACTTTCATCTCAGCAGAAAAACAAACCTCCTACCTGCAATGGGAAATAAAATCTAGTGTGCATTTTTAGCCCTAATCCTTGCCTCCCTGAACAGCTGTTCAGCCTGTTGAGAATACTAATATTGTACTTAATAATATTCTAATAATTCTCTTAAGTTACAGTAATACCTGCATGAATGAAGGAGCTCAGTAAGGAAAAGAAAAGCTGACCTTCACATAATTTATAGTGAGAAGTTGCCCTGCTACCTTTATGCCAGAGATTCCTTATATGACTGATGAAGTTTTTATCTCTATCAAGGAGACTACTCTTCCAGAAACTGTCTTACAGCGCTGTTATTTCATCAGATATCTGCCTCCCTGGTCTAAGTTTCCCTCTATTTGCTGCTTCTCCTTAGCTGTTTGTGCAGAAATTGGATGCGACTCAGTAAGACAGGGCTTAAACACTCTGCTTTTCACTTCGGGATTCACAGCAGAAAGCGGAGGTGTAGAAATAAAGGCTGTACGAAGAAAGGTGAAGGTGGGCAGGCAATTGCTTTTGCAGTGAGATACTGGTTTCTGGATCTCTGCTTTATCTGCTCTAACTTCATGTGGGGGAAAAAAATTGTTACGAATGTGAAAAGTCACAAAAAGTTGCAAATATCTACGTTTACTGTTTCTGCATGGTACATTTGAACAGCAGTTTGGTAACAACCTTGTGCCAAAACACAGAAGCCTAGTGAGAGTGTCTAGACCATTTACTCTCTCTTGGTAAAACTCAAGAAAGCTAAAGAATAAAACCAAATAGGACAATTCAGCAGTCCTCTGTGCCCATCACTGAACAACTTTGGTTTAACAACCAGTGGGACCACAAGCTCTCTCCTTGACAAACCAAAATGTTCTGGGAAGTCCACCTCCTGGTGGACAACCCCAAAACCGGAAATTATTCACTAAGAGCACAGTCTTTGCAGGCACCAAAAGGAGCTGCTAAGGATGGGCATGTTTATCTATTAGATCCTGTGTAATCCCCCTTCCAGTTGAATCAGTATCTGCCATGCAGTTGCAAAAACTTCTCATTAGTATTAACTAGCAAAAATATGTTCATGAGTGCATACGCACGCTCACTCTCTCTCCGTAATTAATCCCTGGAGTAAAGCCATTCCTTGGATCACCTCAAATACAGAAAATCAATGAGTTAGATTACAGGAAACAATTAATTATGGTTCACTGGTGTTTAGAAAGAGACACTGACACCCTGACATCCCCAGATAGCGTATCAGCCCTCTAAGGCAGTGAATCACAGAAAGTAACAAACTACACTTTTCAAATACGAAATGACCTCAAAGCTTGCTCATTCTAGTGCAATGATACTAATCAGTCATAAAATGAACAGGACAGAACCTTTTAAACATTAAAGAGGAAATTAATTTATAATGCACCTGTTTACTACAACCAGTTAAGCAGAAATATTTTCTTCACATGTTAACGTAACTTCTGACAAACCAAGGGGGAGGGAGAAATGGAACAAACAACTTTGCCAAAGCACTCCAGTTAGTTCTCGTGTTGGTGGTTTCATTGATAGTCAAGTTGCTCTTTTCAATGATATGTACAGTGCATCCCTGAATTTTCCAGCTAACATACAAAGGGCTGAAAGTAAACACTCATAAATTGGAAAGCAGCAAGCCAAGCTCTGAACCATCCTGATAGCTGCCTCTGCTAGGTGCAGCAAATACTACCTGGGCTTCTCAGTTCAACTGGAACATGCTCAACCTATGGCTCCTTTTTAGAAAACCCTGCACCTGAATTTTAGATCGTAGAGAAACATGACTTGGAGTAAAGCAGGACTTGGATGCCATCAGCACAAACTGTCGTCATCTCATTGCACTCTTTACCCTTTTCAAACCATTCTCCTGTCCTCTTAAGCTGACTTGCTATTCTGCTGTTATTGCCAACCCCTCCTCATAAGCTCCTCTGCTGAATCCCTTTTAGGTTTTGTTATTGTCTTTATTCTATTTCAGAAAGTTTATGACTGCATTATGAAGCCTTTACATCTCAGCATGGGACAACTTCACAACTTAGAAAAGCCATTTACACAAGTCCCATAGACAGGATGAGAGCTTGTGTTTTTTCAGCAATTTGTGTGGAAACTGGTGACAGTTCGTACCTTGGTCTCTCCCCGTTTTCTTGGAGGGACTCTAGAACAGGTTGTGAAGTCTAGAAAGCAGCAAGTCAGATTCACTAGATTATATTAGAGCAGTGTAATGGGATAAAAACCAAAGCTGACAAAAATTTAGCTTTTAACAGGTGCTTTGGATGAGCATTAAAACACTTGTTTATAAACAAGACTAAAGAGAACAATGCAAATCCAAGAACATTATGAAGAATGTCCCACTTTAGTATTTTTGTCTAGAGGAAAAGGGTCCCCTCTATTAAAAGAGGTTTTTCTCAAACAGTATATTCCCCATATAACCCAATCTTGCCCATTACTCAGGCTACACCAGCCTGAGTAGCAAGATGATGCCTGCTAACTTCAGTGCCACACTTGAACACAGCTTTAAGCATTTGCCTATGAAAGCAGGTTTAACGCGGGCTCATGTGAAACGCAGCAGTAAGGGAAACCCAAAAGCATGGCAGAACTCATTCCTCCTTCATGCTGAGTAACTCCTCTAAGCTTGTGGGCATAGTGAACTGAAAGCAAGGCTTTTGAGCATGCCTACATAGGTGTTTCACACTGAGAAGTTCCACTGAAAAAGAAACACCAGCAGGTAATAGATGATTCATGATCCCTCCACACCTTTTGAGTCTAAGCCACCCCAAGAGAAACTGTTCCCTCTTCGGAAGGGCAGAAAGAGAGTCACCATTTCCTGCAGTCTTGCATGAATATACTAAACCAAAACATTTCCTATTAAAGCCACAATGTTTGTAATTCTCTTCAGTAATTCTCCTTTCGTAATTCTCCTTCTGTAGGCAGAGGGAGGGGGAAGACCTCTCTTTCTGCTGTCTCCAAGCAAGCTCCAATCGTTAGCCCAAGACACGCTTACTGTTTACATGAGTGTATATCATGGTCTCTTCAGTAGGGCAGCAAGGCTTAGTGCCCGCTTCCGTCCAGGAGGAAGAGAACATCGTACACCACTATGGCACTGACAGGAGACAGTGCTTTTAATTGAAGTAGGAACTGCCTGATTTGCATCTCTGAGCAGGCTAACAAACAAAAACCAGCACTGAAGCTCATCTGTAGGATGGGTGGTGAAAGGCTGTCTCTGGTGCCAGTCTCATAGTAACTGCTAGGAAAAAAGTTTCCCCAAAGTAAGAAAGGGAGTTCAATCTGCCTCCTTTCCTTGGCTCTCCTTTTAAAGAATACAAATAAGTTTCCTGAAAAACAACGGGCCTTTTGATAATGCCGTAGCTTTCCTCTGTGTTTTTGTTTGTTTGTTGAAAACACTTTGATTTTGCAGGAAGCAACTAACAAATGCAACCAGGGATCAATTTAGTTAAAAACTTTAAAAAGCAACAGGACACACATCTCCTACTTCAGCCACTGAACTAGATTGTCTCATTGGCTTGAGTAAAACTGCTGAATTATTTCCCTAACAAAAGAAAGGCGCTTTTAGGTCCTATAATCTCATTTCAAATCCTTTTACCCACTCCCTACTCTTTTTGGCCTTGAAATTGCAATCCTCTTTCAGGACTAATCTTAGGACTAATTGGTGCCAGCACTCCACTTTCTTCCCCCTCCCTCTCGCATTGTTCAGGTGCTGAAAGGGATGGCGGGCCAGGGTTCAGTGCCCCTATAATGAGTCTGTTCCTACAGAGTAACTGTTAATAATTAGCAGGAAGCATTTTGTCTTTAAATTGCACAGCATGAGCAGCAGGATTTCGCAGAGCCAAAGATCCGCTTCACTGTTGCTCGAGGAGCTCCACAAGTTTGCTGGCTATCATGGGCTGGAGAGCTGGGGTGCAAGCTGGGTGTCATGCCCCAGCCAAACCCCGCGAGCCGGGTACACGGGGCAGCACCAGCAGTGCCGGTGTGTCCTGAGCTTCGACGGCAGCAGGCAGGAGGGGAGAAGCAAAGGAGAGCCCTGCACACCTCACCTCCAGCACTGCAGCAGTGCCACTGCCAAGGATGGGACCCAGTCAGCGTGGTGAAAGGACAGCCTTTGTTTCAGAAATATTCCAGAATACAATTCTCTGAAGAATAATGACCAAAGAGGAGATTTCAGAAAGCCTGCTACTTTTCAGCTAATGACTGTATTTGCAGGTAGTGCCAAAAAGGAACAATGACTTCTCTTACTGAGGGACTATCAGTGTTGACCATTTCCCAGCCAGACTTGGAAGCAAAATCAGCTTTTCTGTAATTGGAAACTTCAATCTAGAGAGTGCGCTAAAACAAAACCACAAAAAAAAAGCTATTTCCAAAGGATGCATGTTTCCAGCAAACTCAGTGCTAACCTTGAGTTTTGATTCACACAAATAAGTCAAAAGCTTCAGAAGTTTTTCAAATTGGTAGGACTGTATCACCAATAGCCTACATGGAATTCTGACACTGAGCTATTGTACAGTGTCTTCTACCGTCTTGAAGCTGAAGGACAACACAAGAAACTATCTGATGAGATATACATTGCTTCCATCATACCCCCAAGGAGTGCTCTGGAGTTTAAACTTAATTGTGACTACATCCACACCCTCATTCACTACTGCACACCTTTATACATCTGCAAGCAGGTATGCTACGAAGATTATATTAGCATTACAAAAAGGAAAAAGATACAACTAGCATCACTCTCCTGAAATATCCACTTCTTGTGGAGCATCAGTAAGAGACGGGCTGCCAGGTGCTGAGACTCCTGCAGAAGCCAGTACACACACAGGGCACAAGGTCTCACTAGATTTAGGGAACCCACCGCTAATGCAAAGAGGCAACACCAAAGGTTTCTGTTTAAAAAGGCACACTCTCTGGCATGCTCAGCCAGCATCTATAGCTGGAGAAAAAAGCACTCTCTGTTACTGCAAGCACCCTCTAGAAGTGGTGTGGGTACACAATGGCCAGCCAGTAAGATCTAGTCATTTATCTCCAGTCACACAAACCAACAGCAGGTTTGAACAACAGAGCTGAAATTACCCATGATTTCTCTTTGTTTGCCCCATCACTTTAGATCAGGCAGCATCCCAGTGGCTGTTGAATTAAGATGGGTAATAAGAATGCTTAGCTCTGCGCATATTACTGTCCTCTGAATGTCAGGCTCCCTCACCACACTAAAGCCATCCATGGTGTGACACCTTGCTGAGGGAATTGTGTTACAGAAGATACAGCTGGTACAAGTGCCTTTAAATTCTCCGTCTCTCAAAAACGCTGTTTGCAAACCTTGTACTCAGGATTCATCACTTACTTCTGTTTGTCTTTGCATCAGAAATTTCAGACAGAGGACTCTCCTCAGGTCATCCAATTCAGCTTTCTGCCAACAGAATACTCCTTCCTACAGTCAATTTTCTAGGATTTTATTAGTGTGCTTTTCAGCACTCTACCAGATGGATTTCAGACCATTTCCTTTAAGAGATTAATTCAGTCTAATAAGTTCATCATTTGCGCCTGGTCAGTGACCAAGGAAAGATAAGCCAGAGTCTGTGTACTTGTTTCCTTCTCACATGCTATTAAAACGGTAATTTTTCCATCCAAGTGTCAAAGTCTCTTCACAACAGGAATACAAGAGAGCCAGAGAGACATCCCTATGAAAACCAAGCACCTGCATTCACAGAGAGATACTGTTCACTTGTTTATAGCATCAAAGCAACTGCCCTTTTCTACCTTGCAGTTTGAAAACTGGAAATCAGAAGGCAGCAAGTGAAGATCAGTCCTGTTGCCAGTCCCCTCTCCCCAGGCTGGAGTCCCTGGGTAGAGTTTGCTTGCTTTGGTGCAGCCCAAACTCCTCTGCCAGCCCAGGCTGCCCTACTGCTGTTGCATTAGAGCACACGCTCAGAGAAGCAGCAGATTACCAAATTGTGCCATGCGAATCACCTTCTCTCACCAAAGAATCATGAAGCTGAGGTGCAGTACCTTTTTCCCCAGGTGTTGTTTTAACCAGCACTGCAAAACTTTCCTATAGCATATAAGTGACTTGAGAATACGAGTTTGCAAGTGTCCTGCTTTCAGCTGAGATAGTTGTTTTTCTTCCTATTGGCTGGTGCAGTGCTGTGTTTCAGCTTCAGTGTGAGAACAGTGCTGGTAACACACCGATGTTTCAATTGTTGCTCAGTAGCGCTTACCCCATCAAGGACTTTTCAGTCTCATGCTCTGCCAGCGAGGAAGGGCACAAGAAGCCTGGAGGAAGCAGAGGCAGGACACCTGACCCAAACTGGCCAAAAGGGTTTTTCATACGAGCACATCATGCCCAGTATATCAACTGGGGGGAGTTACCCAGAAGGGCAGATCACTGCTTGGGATGGGCTGGGCATTGGTCAGTGGGTGGTGAGCAAGTATATTGTTCATCACTTGGGCTTTTTTTTGGGGCTAATTCCTCTATCTCTCCCCTTTTCATTACAATTATTATTACTCCTACTATTATTATGTTTTACTTCATTTCAATTATTAAACTCTTCTTATCTCAACCTGCAGGTTTTACCTTTTTTCCTGGATTCTGCTTCCCGTCCTGCTGTAGGGGGCAGGGGAGTGAGTGAGCAGCTGCATGGTACTTAGTTACCAGCTGGGGTTAAACCGCTGCAGTCTTTTTTGGATGGAAGGCTTCAGGAATTTGCATGTCACCCTCGCACAGGGGCCATGCTAACCTTCTCTGTACAGTTCCAATTTTCGTATATGCACTGCCGAAGCTAACAAGAAACTTTTAAGGCAGATTAGTAGCACTCACCTGCCACAATACACCTGAGTCAACACTCAGCACAATGATGCCTCCCATGCTCTTCTCTGCAGAAACTCTGCTTTTGGAGCCAGACATAGCATAACTTTACTAGTACAGCACTGTGCCATCTAACTAGCCTCAGTGAGATTATGGTTCAATGACATTTTCTCTGGTAGCCCTCATCTCACCTTGACAAGCTGCAATCCCTTCAAAAAAACGTATCACCAGGATCCCGTTTACAGTACAGCCACACAAGTGTCTTCACCAGCATAACCGAGAGGACAGTTCACTGGTACAAGGGCAGTAAGGTCATCTTAAAATGACTTTGCAAAGGAAAAACAAAGAAAACATACAAAAAAAGAAATAAGCCACCCAAAATAAAACCAAACCATACCCCAAAACCAGCCCTCTGCTGAGCATTCAGAAGATAGTGCTCCTGGGGTCCTCAAGCAGCTATTTGAGAACTAGGCTGGAGACTGCTGCACACCACTATCACATGTGCATGGTTAAAGCTCAAGCATGCTTTTGATGTCTTACACTAGCCAAAGGACAAACTCAGTGGCAAATCCAAACAGCTTGTGAAAGGTTTCCTCAGTTAGTCTGGGGGGTTTTAACTGATCAGATGGCAACTGTTGGTGGGGTTTCTAATCATAGTTCCTGGAAGTCCCACCCTTAGAGTGCTAGCCACTCAGATTGGGGGCATCTCATAGCCACCCTAGGGAACCAAGGATGGCAAATGGCACAGAAATAGGCAGAAAGGAATTTATTTATTTGTTTTGGCAATGCTATTCAACACAAATGAAAACTCCTCAAGCTCTTGCTCTGTATCATTACAAAATACAGAGCCTATCAATAGAACATTCCCTCAGTTTTCGAAACAGGGGTTTGATGGCAATATCCCCAAGGAGCTTTAGCACTTCCAGCACAAATTTCCATTCTCTTCTTCCCCCAAACCTAAGCAAGTCTATTTCTACATCTGAAAGTAGAAGCAGCAACGTATACTTAATAACCAAAATATCTACACTGCTTTAGCAATATAGCCGATTATGGCTTTTAAACCATCACAGAATAAATGTGCTTGCATAAAGCCTTCCTTTTAGGTTATGTTATACGTGCCAGTTGCAAAATAAATGCTGGCTACTCCAGAAGCTTTGTTTGTTATTAATTCCCTTAAGTTTAGAAAATTATTTCATTCTAATTGTTTTATTTATTATTTAATCTCATGAGAAAAATGGTTGTCTTCATCTTTCATATGCAAAACAGCTAACGAGAGAACAATTTTTCATATAGAGAAGGAACTCCAATTAACAGAGATCTTAAATACTTGGGGAGCTGTTATGAGTTTTGCCACTGATCAGACAGCTGCATGGGAAAAAAAAGAGTCTTTTCAGGAAAGTTACATAATTAAAAGTAACCAGATTCCTTTCTGTTGTTGTTTGTTGTTTGTTTGTTTTTTCCTCCATCTGCTAATATGGATTAAACATTAAAATGAATGAAACTCAAATGATGCTGAATTTGCTAAATTTACATCTCTTTTTCATATACTTTCACTGTACTGCTACCAGTTATGAATTCCCAATGCTGTATGGACATATTAAAGCATTACCACATTTTTCATAACTCGATTTCCTGTATCTGTATTACAATGCAATTATTTTTCCAAATTTCACATATTCTTTCTTAAAAAATACTACCACCATCACACTCAACAAGACTAAACCACAGAACTATAAAGACTTCTAGAAAGTGTTAAGAAGAAAGTCTGCTGAGAGCATCTTATTTTTTTCAAACCTTAGGAAGTTTTCCATCAAGCCTATAACCACTGTTTGAACCGAATTTCTTTTGGAAGAATATATAATGGAATCCTTATAAAAATAGTTACTGGAAAAGCAGTGAGAGGCACAAAGCTCTGCAATATTTATACTATCCAGGCAGACAACATAGAGAACCCATCAGTGAGGTTAAAAAAATGCAGCACAAAGAAAACTGGCAAAAGCAGTCAAGTATAAGAGGCTACAAGCAACAAATGCAAAAAAACACCAGCTGTATCAAGCTGGACACTGACTACTACGCTTGAAAAAGGCAGAATAACAAACTACAGTTATGCCACTTTCACAAATAAAATCCATGTAGTACTGATTCTAATATCAAAAACATGTCATACAAGCTAATGAAAAGAAAATTTAACAAGTGCACACATGCTGCAGCAAGCCAAGAAAGAAATACATTTAAATTTGTATTAGCAAGAGCCATTGGCTGTGCAATCTTGGATGCTCTAAAAACAGGGCAATGAAAAATTACTACACATAACTGAAGCATACACATGAGCCCACAAAGCAAGTTCTGGCAATTAACAGGAAGAGACTGCCAACAAAGCAGAAATGAGGCAGGATGAAAAGAAAGGAAAGATCTTTTATAAATTCTAATCCACTCTTATATCTGAGTTGGCCGGTCCCTCCAGTCATGCCCTCTTCACAAAGGAAAGAAACCATCTTATAACACAGAGGTGGAAACCTTGCTCCTCTGTAAACTGTACAAGGCATATGTGACAAACCAATTTCACCCCGAGCAGCAGAGCCAGGCTGCACCTTCCCAATGCTTCTCTTCTAGTATCTGCAAGTTATTCATCAACAAAATGAACTTTTCTAACATGTTTGCTAATTAAACTGCTTACACAAACCCACTTCAGCCTAGTTGTCTCAAGCTATTCCCCCATCACTGTTGCTGTGAGCATTTACTCCTTTGTAATGAAAATAGGTCACCTGCACTGAAACAGTACATTTCTTCCTAAGTGCAAAAGAGAATAGCTTACCTGGCAGCAAGGCTGACATTATAAATACACTGTACATAGATCACAGAATAGTAAGGGTTGGAAAGGACCT